>NC_056728.1:1946774773-1946857273 GCF_019279795.1 Protopterus annectens
ATAGTAGTGTATGTACAGTTTAGTGTAGGGTTAATTGTAGGATTATAAGTGTATGTGTATGTGGATTGATGTTTTTTAGGTGTGCTTGTGTTGTGTGTATGTGTTTCTGAATAGCGAGTGTTTTTCTCAAGGAAAATATTCGCTGTTCTGAATGTTTGATATTATGTGGTTTAGATATTTTAGGTTCGATGAAATAGCGTTCGCTATTTTCATCTTTCAATAACGTGATATAAACGCAACTTTCTGAACAGCATGAAGTTTGAATCTTGTCAGTCATCAGTTTCTGACTTATGCCAATGATTTGCCAGAAAACAAAAATAATATGAGGAAAAGATCACAAATATGCAAAAAAAAAAAAAAAAAAAAAAAAAAAACTGGACAGTGCACAAATCAGGACAGTTGAGACTCAAATGTTTGTAACAGTGAGCCACATCAGTCCAGAGATCATCCCAGTGATATGGCAGAAATCCACAAATTTGATAAGGACATCCTTGGAATATCTGGACAGTTGAGAGGTATGACTGTGATGTATATGGCCCAAATACAGTACAGTACAGGACAGTGTACCTGTGGTGCCAAGGGTCAACTTTAGATCGCCAAAATCTTAAAATCTCGAGCGCTCACATGAGCAAAAATGCAGATTGTCGATATTCATTTTTTTTGGATCGCAGTACAGTGGCAATCAGGATATTTAACCTTTCCTTACTGTAGTGCCATCTCGGAGTAGGAGTATATATTTAGCGGGGGGTGTGGGGGGCACAATCCCCCCACAATAGCAATTTCAAATACCTGCATATTCACTCATGTGAGCGTTCGAGGTTTTGATTTTTCATTGTTGTGACATAAACTCCAGTGCAAAGCATTTTGATATCCCACTCCTGCCATTCTGTACTGATGCTGTGTTAATGATCTGTAATAGAACATGGACTGCAATGTAAAATTAGGGACACAAAGATGAATCATAAGAATAATCACAGGGAAAGAGGACAGGTAAAACTCCCTCATGTACATCAGAGGAGGGCATATCAATGAAGGATGGTTGTAGCAGCAACACCAAGCACATATCTGTATGGCATAGTATAGACCATACAGTAAAAATGTGTTATCTGTGACTGCCACACAAGGTGACATAACAATGGGGAGGATGTCTGTGCAAGATAAACATCCTTACATGAATAATGCATAGGCCATCTACCAAGGATTTGACATGCAACTGGGGTAGGGTGCATATTATGAAGTTGTGCAAACGGATATGCTTGAATATGAGTGTACTCTCAGCAGAGGTCTCCAGCAAAGTGGCCACAGGTAAAGTATCATGGAAATCAGTACAAGAACCAACCACAATCATTTGACAGTCTGGGCAATACAGGTTAGTTGCCTTGTGCCCATGGTATATATATATATATATATATATATATATATATATATATATGTATGTATGTATGTATATACCATGACCCACACTGTCATAAATATATACATGACATTAAAGTTGTCAAACACCTATGTATGTAGTGTGTGCATAAGCAGAACAGGTAGCACACATGCATCTGATGTAACAACTTCATTGGTGTTCCACACCATCAGACAGTCATGTATATTTCCCAAAAAGAATACCTAGGTATGGTCCATAAGCTGTGTAGCAGGGAACTGTGACAAAGCTGGAGCTCTTGAAACATCACTGGAAGATGTGTAGGGGGATACATGAAGAAGGTTGGTTGCATTGTACGCAGTTATTGGTGTGATGAAGGCCAGGAACCATTTAGGATTTATGATTTCTGATGTACATATCTTTCACATAACAAGTACTTGTGTTACATTCAAGGGAGTAGTCAGTACTGTGACCACATGATTGTGTATGTACCACTTATCATCTACCCCAGGACATAGGTTGCATACCTATTGGTCTGATTACAGGGTGTGATGTCCAAATAATATTTGGGTGCTGTGTTTGTTTCTTGATTCAACAAATCCATCTATGTTTCTTGTCAATGAAGGTGCTGTGATGGCTGTGGCAGCTGTCTTTGGTATGCGTTGGTACTGTCTGTATTATACTAATATCACAATTGGAGTCACTGATTGCCCACAATCTGTAGTCCTTGTGGCAGCTGTTTGGACAGAGCATGTGTATATTATCTGTGATGTTCATCACTTAACTAATAGGCAGGAAAAGGGCTAGCAGACTCCCTTGATTTACTGACTGATCACTGTACCTGACATATAGATCATGTCACACATTACAACATAGTGAGATGCCATGTATGCGATACACTGGTCTACCCATTTGGTGACATAGCTGTTTAATGGCACATATGACAGTGTTGATTGAATACTTCAGTGTGAATTTGGGTCAAATGCCTTGATCTGGTCAAGTTCCACAAGATGATACTATTGTCATCATGCATGACCTCAATGACCTCTTTCAGGACACCTGTCAGATGTAACAGACTTGATGCAGCATTAACAACTCACACAGGTCTGTTGCACATACCTGGAATATTACTAGTATACATGTAGCAGAGGGCCATGATTACATGCTGGCCTACCTCACAGTCAAGAACTGTCAGGATGTCTCTATAGATGTATGCATCAGGTGCTGTCCCTCCAACTCTGGTGGAAGCATGTTGATTTGCACCCTTGTATGGCAAACCAGGCCATTTGGAGGATGTGCTGAACTGTGTATTCAACCATATCAGAAAGGTGTATGTGCTGAGTCACGCCATTGGTAATTTGTGATGTTGTCACATTCCGTTGATTCTTTGTGATAGGCCTGGATGAAAGTAAGACAGTGCATTCTGCCTATCGTGATCTGGGATGAGGTTTTGACACATTCCCCCATGCAGGTATCATTGAGAAAACCTCCAAGCTGGGGATTGACCTTTATATCAGTTGATGGGTAACCAACTGGCTCACAAACAGAATACATTATGTGAAAGCTGGTGAGTTAACCTGTGCCAGTAGAGCTGTCACCAGTGGCAGACCCCAGGGATCTGTGCTTGATCCTTCATGGTATGAACTCTATTTCTCATCAGGTTATGCTAAAGTATATGGCCTTTGACTTACCAAGTTTGCTGATTTTTTCATATTGTGTGCAATCATGGAGTCCACTAGTGGTGATAACATAGTATAGGAGGAGCTAACACACACAACTGAATGGTGACAAAGGCACACAATCTATAAATAAATGCAGAAATGTGTGTTTGCAATGTTGTCTGTCTGAACAGTGGAATTCCATGTTAATCACAGAATTAACAGCAGTCCTGCTACGAAGAAACCCAGTGATTCAAGCATTGGGAACACATGTAGATAGCACTCTGAACTTTGACCAGCAAGTGTCTGCACTTGTATTGAACGCCTAAGTTGCCATATGTGTGCACATTTATTTATTTATTTTACACTTGTTTACCAGGGATGTCCCACTGGGCCAGTGAAAAGCTCCTTTACAAAAAAAAAAAAAAAAAAAAAAACATTACAAGCAATAAACAATACAGTACCAGAAAAATGTTACAGGCTAGTACAAGAAATTTTCGGCAATAAAATAAACTAACTACTAAATGACCAACAAAGATAACTAGCAAAAACAAGTAATTAACACTTATCTACCTAAAATGTCTAAGTAAAAATCACTAGCAATCTGACAAATAAGCCAGCATGAAATAGCTTGTGCCAGCATAGAGAAATGGTTGATCTATAGGTAAATATCATGGCATATGTGGTACATATTTATTAGATGCATGTATGGTATAAAAGCAAAAAAAATGTTGGCTGCTGTTATGTTGGTGTTATTTCTTCTATACTGTGATAGCTAAGGCAATACAGAAGTGAAGTACAAGAAGGAGGAAAATATGATGCATTATAAGAGACATGAGATAGGTAGATAGGATAAAAATGAGTAGGTAAGTAAAGGTAGGAAGAGAGAATTTAGAAATCAGTGAGAGCTGAGATAAATAGGAAGTTTACAATATAGTAAGGGAAAATATATTATGGTTATAAGAACAAGGAAGGACAGTATGGATCAGCCTGGGTTAGGGCAGAAGCAAAGACAGTTGTTGGTTAGGTGTATCTTAAGCAGTAGATTAAATCTGGATGTATTGCTAGGGTTTAGTATTGTTTGTGTTATGGAATTCCAGGACTTAGATATTTGGTGAGAGAATAAAGAGAGTTACCATAATAGTTATTAGGTTTAGTTACTTTAAGTAGTAGTTTGTTGGAGCATCTTAGTGGTCTGCTGTTTGAGTAGGGCTGCACTAACCTCCAGTGATGAACAGTTGTCTGGATGATGGAAGATGGAATGAAAGAAAGTTAGTTGGTTGAGGGACAAGAGATGAAGTAGTTCGATCCAATTTAGTTTACAAAGTGTAGTGCAGTGATATATTCTGTAAGGGAGGTTAGTAGCAAATCTTGCAATTTTGTTGCAATAGGACTATAGTTTATTTAAATTAGCTTTACTGAGACGGGTTAATATTGGTGAGGCATAAAGAAGGGTAAAGTGAAGGCAGGTCCCATCTATGGAATGTCTAGTGGTTTCTGTTAGGATACCACTAGACATATATCATAAGTCACACCATCATATTTAGATCTTAGGGTTGTATGGCAGCACTGTAGTCAAACCTCATCACAACACTAATAGAGTATAATGCCCTCTTTTTCATGTGCCTCACCAAACACATGGAGCAACTAGAGAGACCACAGGGCTTTCTCAGCGAGATAACACTGGGCCCACAAACCATGCCACAATGTATGGGGATAGAATAATGTCACTGTAATCTTTATTGTATAGGATGAGGTGACTTCTGCCTAGCCTCCAGGCCAGTCTCAGACCCTGCCCTGTTGGTAGTAGTGCATAACCAAAACTCTGATATAGCTGATTATATCAACAGTGTCTGTTGAGGAGAATATAACAGTGTCCCACATGCTGGTATAAAATGTTCTCTGTATTGTCAAGCAACACCACACACACACACACACACACACACACACACACACACACACACACACACACACACACACACACACACACACACACACACACACACACACACACAGTTAACTGCAGTGAGAACAGAACCCCAATTTATTTAAGTGCACAAGCTACAGAATCCAGTAATTTACACAAGTACTGCAGCTCAAGTCTGACTTTAAGTGTCTCAGACAACATTTTATAGCTGATGACATCAGCAGTGTCTGTTGACGAGAATATAACAGTGACACACATACTGGTGTAAAATGCTGTCTGTAATTTCAGGCAACAACTCACATCTACACACACACAGTTAACTGCAGTGAGAATAAAAACCCTACCTAAGGTACACAGACTACAGAACACAGTACTTTATACAAGTGCCACAGCTCAAGTTCAACTTGGAGTCTGTCAGACAACGCTTTATAGCTGGTGACATCAGCAGCGTCTATTGAGGAGAATATACCAGTGTCTCACATGCTGGTGTAAAATGCTCTCTGTAATGTCAAGCAATAGCTCACATATAGACACACACAACACACACACACACACACACACACACACACACACACACACACACACACACACACACACACACACACACACACACAGTTGACTGCAGTGAGAATAGAATGCCTACTTATCTAAACACATAGACTACAGAACACAGTGCTTTATGCAAGTGCCATGGCACAAGTCTGACTTTTACAACACTGCAGGACAATTTATAGTGGATGACATCAAGCAGTGCATGTTGTAGAGAAGAAGTTGGGAGGCTTGCATAAAATGGATCTTTCGACATGTGCACACACAAACACACAGTTAACTGGAGTGAGAAGTGAACCACTACCTATCTAAGTACACAGACTACAGAGGACAGTACTTTACACAAACACCACAGCACAAGTCTGACTTTTACAAGACTGCAGGTGAACTTATAGTAGATGACATCAGCAGGCCATGTGGGAGACAAAATGTTAGGAGACAGACTGTGATGCTTTGCCAGAGATGGCCTGCACCTGTCACCCCTGGGATTCCAGATACTGGCTAAGGCTCTTGTTGCCTCTATAGTGCCTTTTTAGGTAATGTTTAAATGACAAATTTACCACCGTAACAGGAACAGGCAAGCAAAAACTGAGGGTAATGCTATTCAGTGCTAGAAGTCTAAACCTTAAAATGCACTCCCTCGAGGCACTCCTTAAAATGGAGAACATCGATATCTGTCCATTGACACAGACCTGGTTCAAGGCTCCAGAGACCGCCCCTACATTACCAGGCTATAACTCATACCACATGTTTCAGCCACCTATCCTGGACCAGAACACCAAATGCAGAGGTGTGTCCATATTCATTAAGGTTATCCACACCTCCAGGCTAGTTGCTCAGCATAATGCATCCGAGGTTATCCAAGTGCAACTAACTCTGGGCAAAACTGCAATCCAAATTGTAGCTTGCTACAGATCTCCCACCATGGCCCAGGATTCCCACTTCTCTTTTCTTGATATACTGGAAAATATTAGGGTTCAACCAAACACCCTAATAATGGACGATTTCAACCACCCCACCATTAACTGGATTAACACAAAGTTAACCAAAATGAAGGACTTCTCCAAAGCTAACTTTGGGCTCCTAAAAACAGAGGTGGCTAACTTCACGGTACTCATGCAAATGGAGAATACTTGCATGACCGCCGAATCATACACCAATGCACTGTATGAGCATGTACACAAATGCATGGATCTCGCCATACCCAGTAGAACCAATATGCTCGCCCTCAAAAAAAAAAGGAAGCCAATCTGGTATTCCCCTGCCATAAACAAACTCTACAACAGAAGGAGTAAACTGATGTGGAATAAGGTGAAGTCCCAAAACTGGAAAAACTCCCTTATCAGCATCAACAAAACGTTGAGATCCCTCATCAAATCCTCTAAAGCTAGTTCTGAAAACAGAATTGCCGCAGATAGTAAAGACAATCACATGGCCTTCTATTGTTATGTAAAGAATCTCCACAGCAATGCCCAGATTTGCTCTGAGCTACTGCACAATGGTACCTCCTATACCAAGCCAACAGATATTGCCAATATACTGGCTGACAGATTCAGTGCCAACTTTACTCCCCCCCCCCCCCAAGGGACCAATCACAATACCAGTAGATTGCCAGGCACCCAGTATTACTGCTGCACAGGTTAAAACAGCTCTATCCAAGGCCAAGAATACAGCTTCTATGGGACATGACAATATCCCCAGCTGTGTTCTACATGAACTATAGAGTGAACTGGCACCTCACCTGTGTGCCCTGTTCAACCACAGCCTCACCTCAGGCTTTGTCCCTACTGAATGGCACACTGCTACAGTCATCCCACTCCACAAGAGAGGAGCAACTACATACCCTGGGAACTATCACCCCATTAGCCTGACGAGTCTGATATACAAAGCTATGGAACTCATCATCATGGGCCTAATAAACAAGGATATAGGGAATCTCCAAACTCTGGATCCTACACAGTTTGGTTTTGTGTAGGGTAGATCATGCCTACTCAACTTGGTCAACATCTTTGAGTCAGTCACCAGAGCTATGGATGAAGGCAAGGTGATTCATACAGCCTACCTTGATCTGACCAAGGCCTTTGATACCATTCCCCACTCAGGAATCATAGAAAAACTCACTAAGCTAGAGATCAACCCCTATAACACTAGGTGGGTCAGATAGAACCCATAGTGTGAAAGTAGCTGACCCCAATTCAGACTGTCGACCTGTCACGAGTGGAGTCCTACAGGGTTTGGGCCTAGGTCCTCTTCTGTTTGGTATCTACTTCGCTGAAATCCAGGACAATACGAAGGGACTCTGGCTGACAAAGTTCACAGACGATTGCAAGTTGGGAGCTATTATTAACTCCTCAAGTGATGTTGACATCCTATAGAAAGGCATCAATGAGACCAATGAATGGTGTCAGAACCATGGCCTTAAGTTCAATGCCACAAAATGTGTCATCATCCCCCTTGGGAAAAACCCAGTTCCCTTGAATTACCACATCGATGGTAGTCCACTGAACACAGAAGGCGTTATAAGAGATCTAGGAACACAGGGACCAGCGTATTGTACATTTTTTATTTTTTATATTTTTCCCAACAGATGTGTTTGTTTTTCAATTGAACTGTACAGATTATAGGTCACATAAAAGGTGGGAAAAGTTTTTAAAGGATTTATTGTGGTCTCATTTTTTTTGTATCACAGAAACCTGGTATTTTAACAGGGGTGTGTACATTTTTTATATCCACGGTATAAATCACATTTGTTGGTCACATTGGGGTTGCATGTCTGGGACTAGAAGGTCCATAGTGGTGATTAGTTGAGCATAAACCTATGAACCTATGGAAACAGAAGCAAATGAAGTTCTGAAGTAGGAAGTTTAAAATTACAGACTAGCAATTGTATAATTTACAAGGAAAACAGGTAGAGTCTTACAAACAATTTTTAATTGTATAATTTAGATTTATCTTGCGTTTTTTGCATGTTTGAGAAGTAAGTGAATTTTTTTAAAGGGATAGAGTAGAATTGCAGTTTAAACATGTGTCTTAGAGGTTAAATGAAGTAAGCTACTCATTAAACAGACACTGCATGCAGGATGTAAAAGCAGAGACCCATGCTGCATTAACTGTTTTCTGTGTGTGGGGAAAAAGCTAGTGCAGGATATCTAAACTTCATATTCAGTCACAAATCTTTCATCCCTCACAAACATCAAAATTAAACCAACTGCCACCATTCTGTAAAGATGTTTAGCAGGAGAAATCTATCAAATGCAGAAATGCACAGAAACACTGAATTGTACATTAAATGAAAAAAAAACAGAAACACTACATATTAAAATACAGTATTGTTAATAAATATCCAACAGCATTCAGGACTATGAAAAAAATAATGATACATTACTGTAATAAATGCAAACTGCATTACCTGAAAATGAATAGTCACAGACATGCAACAAAGGAATATCTTGTTATTAAAAGTGATAGCTTAAACCCCACAAACAGGAAATGAAGTAGTGTAGTATGAGCAAGAAAGGGAATAATATACTGCAGAAAAACAATCGCCAATGAAAAAGAAAACAGCCTCTTTAACCTAGGAGTCAATATTCAGACCACCCTCCCCTGCAAATGGTGTAGAACAACTCTGCCACTCTGCCAGACATTGTTTAACCAAAGAGACTAATCTGAAAATAGAATACAAAAAATAATACCCTGCATGTGTAAAAGTAAATATTAAACTAATAAAGAAGAAATAAAACACACACAAAGAAATAATCACAGGAATACAATTAAATAAAGGAAACAAGCATACTTTCAGCTAAAGCAACTAAAGAAAAAGGATGGGAAGGGGGCAGTACTGCTGAAATATATATATACATATATATATATATATATATATATATATATATATATATATATATATATATGGATTCCTGTTACAAGAACGAAAGTTCACTACTTCGAACTTGTAATAGGAAGCCTCACTTCTGCAAAAGTTCACTTTAACGAAAGTGAACTTTTGCGTAAATGCACTTCACCGAAAATACCGCATCACAGTGGAGGACATAACAAACAAGCTATGTCTTCCACTATGGTGCGATAGTCACGGACCTTAGGGTCAGGGCACGGGTTGGGGTAAGGGGATAGTTAGTAAAGCTATCCCCTTACCCTAACCCATGCCCTAACCCTAAGGTTCGTGACTATTGCACCATAGTGGAGGACATTGCTATGTCCTTCACTGCGCTGCAGTCGTTATGGACCTTAGGGCTAGGGCAAAGGTCATGGTAACATGCCCTAACCCTAAGGTCCGTGAGTACTGCATGGAAGTCCAGTACAACACCCGTTCATTGTACTGAACATCACGTAAGTGCACTTTTGATTAAGTGCACTTTCGCTGCAGTGAGCATTCCATGAACTATTTCGAATTAGTGAAAATTTGATCTAGTGTATGGAACCCAAATATATATCTATCTATATATATATATATATATATATATATATATATATATATATATATGGTTCTACCTGACATAATCAAAACCCCAGAACACTGACAACGAAATTACCAACACCATATAACCGACAGTGCAAAAACACGAAACCTCACATGCCCGACAACGAAATAACCGACGGTACACAAACACGAAACCTCATACACTGCACACACCACAATAACAACAATCAACAAACAAAACACATCCCCTGTCCAAAAACCACACACACAACACAAGCACACCAAAATCCCTACAAACCCACACTAAACCACACATACACAACTATCTACAACCCTAACCCAAACCCTAACCCTAAGGTCCGTCACTATCGCATACTCAGCTAACCCGCGCCCTAACCCTAACTCACTTAACCCACCCCTAACCCAAAGACTATCACTACCGCACACTTACCTAACCCAGTCCCTAACCCTAACTCACTTAACCCACCCCTAACCCAAACACGATCACTACCACACACTTACCTAACCCGCGCCATAACCCTAACTCACTTAACCCGCCCCAACCCAAAGACTATTACTACCGCACACTTACCTGACCCATTCCCTAACCCTAACTCACTTAACCCACCCCTATCCCCACAGACCGTCAATATCCACACTTACCTTACTCGCACCCTAACGTCCGTCACTACCGCATACTTACACAGCCTTTTCCCATGTCGGCATCCTCGGCGTCGGTGTTTTCATCCATCGTGTCAGTCTTCTGCTTGTCGATCTTCTGGCGCTCGCGATTCTCTTGCCGGTGTTTTCCGCTGTCGATGATGTCAGGTAGACCCATATATATATATATATATATATATATATATATATATATATATATATATATATATATATATATATATATATATCTATACAGAGAGAGAGACAGAGAGTGAAAGATACATATGTGTGTGCACATGCGTGTGTAAAGATCGATATATAAATATATGCACATGCATACATGTGTGTGTGTGTGTGTGTGTGTGTGTGTGTGTGTGTGTGTGTGTGTGTGTGTGTGTGTGTGATTTCTGAGGTGTAATAAATATTTTATAGTCTGGATCATGTGTGAAGTACCTCCCTGTAGAGGAACAGAAACATGAGCAACTAAATGACTTCCCAGTCTACACCACTTCATATTCCATTTGTCTATTTTTTTATCTGACTGCCTTTTTGTTTGAGATACTGCATTGATTCAAAATGACTGCATTATTATACTAGTTTTGTTTTCTATTTTTAATATGAAGAAAATTACTGTGGTAATTAGGTTTTGTTAATTAATAAGAAGCATGGAACAATATGAGATTGTTCATTGCACTGTTTTAGGGATATTGTCTTTCCACCTCTGACGTTCTGATCATCAGACCTCTTTCAGCTAAATGACCAATTCATTCCTGCATCTCCCAGGGTGACAGGCATATGAGAGTGACCATCATTTATCAGTCACCAGCAATGACTGGAAGAATTTTTCTTTTTCAGTCTACATTGCCATGCGTGATTGGCTATGCTTGAGACAGTGACAAGCAATGAGATGTACATGATGAGCATTCCCTACCTTCCATAAAGAATATTGCTATTGAGCAGCAGAGACTGCCAACCTTGAAGCAAGGGAGGCAGTTTCTCCATTTTCAGTACAGAAATCTCACCATCTGAATGTGCTTCTGGCAGCCACAACCTCCCCTCATCATTTGATGTGAAGTGCATCTGGCGCCTTCACTCCTCTCCCTCCCTTCCTGGTTGCTCTGGGCAATGACAGCTAATCAAGCCTCTGCCCTATGGGTTGCAGTTATGGCTTCATTCCACTGTACCTCAAAGCTACACTTTTTTGTTTTCTTTTTTAATTGGTTTGATGACTGTTCTTCATTCTCTTGAAGAGTTGCCATGTAATGTCCACTTTTAATGAAAGCTACAAAAGTCATAATGTCAGTTAAAAATTTCCTGTTGTAGTATTCTTGTAATTATTTTATTTTATTTCTAACAGCTTTTGTGAGGATATGGTTGGTATCAGATTTCACATGCATGTGATTCTGGATGAATTTAGAGTGTCTAGTGTGTTTGGCTGTATGTCTCAGACTTTATGGCTGTTATGGTATGTGCCATTTGTAGCTTGTAATCATAGGAAGAGACAGAGTTTAGAACAGGTTTGTTTTTTTTACTTTTTTGGTTTTTGTTTTGGGTTTTTGTTGGGAGGAGTTCCTCTAATGATAGATGAGCATATACATTAGTATTAGGTATGTTTATTTCCTTTTTGTTTTATTGGCGATGTTAGTGTGTTCCTATGGTTGCAATATAGATAGGACTGTGTTAGTTAATCAGTGTGATTTGTTTTGTATTTACATAACCGTATATTTAGCTACTATAGGGGTGGAGGGGCAGGCATGTGTAAATGAAAAATATATTTTACAAAATATTTTGTGGTGGGCATCTGTGTGGGTGTGTGCCATGTATGAATATGCATGCATGTGTGTCCGACCATGTTGCATATTTTGTGGTGATTTTCAATTATTCATCTATGTGGTTTTATGTCCATAAGTATTGTTCTGTTTGCAAGTGCTATTTCTGTTGCAGTCTATGCTGGTTGAGAGGTTTTTTTTTGCATTGTTGTATATGTTCTTTTACTTGTTGGGCAAATGGTATTGTGTAATGTGGTTCTGTGCTTTTCTGTGATGGTGATTTGTGTCATGCTTCTGGATACAGTTTATGCTATAGCGAGGCTTATTTATTGTGTTATTATTATTTATTTATTCATCCTTGTGTTGTGATTGAGTGCTTTGGCGATAATATTTGTGCTTATTGATGTATAATAAACTGGACGGTGCAGTGGTGCAGTGGTAATGTGGTCACCTCACAGCAAGAGGTTTTCTGGTTTGATTCTTGGCTGGGGTGTCTTCTGTGTGGAGTCTGCATGTCCTCCCTGCATTCATGTTGGTTTCCTCTGCATACTCCAGTTTCCTCTCACATTAAAAAAGACATGCGTCTGGAGCATTTCTCCCCGGGCCTGTGAATAAAATTGGCTTCATTCCAAGTCGGACTTTCCTGGTTAACAAATGTTAAATAAATAAAATTTATTTATAATTTCTAATATATACAGTTAATCATTCTATATATTAGATATAGCAGTTTATTAAGGTAATGCAGGCTGTTATTTTACTGTACAGTTCAGTATGTTTTTTGTCTTGTACATATAACATAAGAGAAAAGTAACAGATCTAAGTGGAAAATGATGTCAAATGGAGGGCGGGTAAGGTATTAGAGACACAAAGAGATTAGTCATTTTGGTACAGAATTTTAAAGATAATTCTTACAGGCATACAGAAAATTACATTTATAAAGTGGCAGAATGTTCTGAATTAATTAAAAAAGGTAGGGATTGGGGAAAGAAGAGCATACCTATAGGGATATATACAAGTAAAGACATGGAAAAAAGAAAAGAGATGGTCTGAAGCAATTGGATGAAACTCACTGTGGAAGCAAGGTTCTGGGAGCAGATACATCAGGTTGGAAAATTAATAGAACTGGATAAAGTGAAGGAACTCTAAGCTGAATATTGGAGAATTGCTACCTATCATGGATTAATATCTGAATATAGGCACTGAGAAAGGGAAACAGTGGGTGCTGATCAAATTGCCAGCTTTGGTAAAGTTTATAGTGAAACCAAAACAATGAATGCCATTTAGAACAGAGTAATCAGCATGGTTTATACAAAACTGCCTAACAGCTACAAAAATCAGATATAAATAGACAATGGGAGAGCAGAATAGAAAGACAAATTACAAAAGAGAAATGTTAGGAAAATTACAGTTTTATGAAGTATGCAAAAATCCAGGCACTTTAGGATGTTTGGAAGTATGTGCATAGATACTTACATACTGAATACAGACTACAGAGAATGTTTTTCTTAAGTGGACAGTAGAGGAAAAGGGGAACAGGGAGAACATTTACGAACATTTAATTTTTCTGGATTGGGGTGTTGTACAGAATTGACAGTCTAAGAACTTCTTACAAAATTGCTCTGACAAAAATATTATGGTGAGCGACCAAGCTTCAAGGATAAGAAATGCCATGTAATAACAATGCCTTCATACATTTAATGGTGTTGGCAGCCAAAAAAGTAATCACAAGAAAATTTAAATAAAAAAAGGAAACTAGTTGTACAAAAGCTGCTGAATATTATGAAGAAGTAAAGGATCTAGCAATAAGTATATTGAAAAAGGACAGAAGTGAGTACATTTGAATAAGTCAAAATTGTAGGATCATTATATACCAATTAATGGTTACAAGGATAGAGGTGCACTTTTGTGGCAGTAATTAGAAAAACACAAATGAACAGTGCTGAAAAAGTAAAAAAAAAATCATTATATAACATTTAATGTTCATGTAAATTAATAGTGTAAACTGGAATGCTAATTAGGCAAATGTGATTGGACAAGGTGTTGATGAAAAAGGTAAAAAATTATGTTAGAAGTGTGTGCAAAATTTATAGAGGTTTTAACTGAAAATCTTAATTGAGATCATCTATTGTGTATGAGTTCATATTAGAAGCTAACAAGTGAAATTTAAATATAGCTATGTATAAAAATAAAAGAAATTTAAAAAGTGAAAGGGAAAATTAAAAGGGAAAAAAATCAATTGCAATGGCATAGAAAGGAGTATTGCTTATGACTGATGGACTGAATTAAGCTTAAATTAAAATGATAAAATATTATTCTCTTTACTTTATCTGCCAATGAAGTCTTTAGAGACAGGAATATAAATAGTTTATAGCATCACCGGAGATCTGCATTCCATCTGTGTCCAAAACAAGAGTATGAAACTTGAGTCAGCATACCTTTAGAAATCACTGGAACATGTAAGCCTCTCTAGCAGGAAATGAAAAAAAAATAATTTTTGGATATCCATCTCATTTAAAGAGAGAATTAATATGAGACTTCAGTTGATACATGGGCATAGTAGTTGGCTGGAAGTAGTAAAAGATTAAACATTTCTGTGTAAGGTTCAAAAAGAAAGGGTACAAGCAAGTGAATTTGGAAGCCTGAAAATTAATATGCATGTGAGGAAGATGGTACTTTCAGAGATCTGATACAGTGATGTCCAGAGTAGAATGAGAAAAGGATAAACCTTTCCATCTTTTTCAGAAAAAAAAACTGTTATCAGAGGTTACAAACAGAGGTGGCAGGAATAATAAGGAAGTCATATTGTATAGCAGGTATCAAAATACCTTTGCTGAGTTCAAACCTTGCTTTTCAAGACACAAGATGTCCTATAGTGTGAGATAATTTGAGAAGGCCAATGATATAATCTTAGATTTTGTCACCATGAATCAATATTGATATAAGAAGTTGAGTTGAATTCCTCAGTATTGGGTAGCAATTTCAATAGCCAGTCTTCCGAACAAGTGACATTTCAGATTGGAAGAAGATCTTGACTTCAAAATTGTCACTTAATAGAGCCACCATCTTGAGTTATTACAAAAAAAAAAAAACCTTTACTTTTGAGCCATGTATTAGTTATTGTTAAGTTTTCAGTTAGTAGACATGTAAGGGAAGGACAGAATGGACTGTCCTAAGTATTCACGGTCATCAGTATATCAAGTAGAATGACATTCTAGTTTTTCAAAGGAGAATCTATTGTTCAAAAAATAAATAAATAACCAAAAAAATGACAAATATAGTATTTGTTCATCAGAATCAAAAAAAAAAAAATAGAAAAGCATTTTAAGGGCAGGGCAGATGGTTATGAGAAGACTGGTGAATAACTTGCATCAGAAGCCATCTATGGAGTTAGTAAAATATCATCATGTGTACTCCTAAGGAAAGAAAAGCAGAGCAGGGACAGGGTAGTGCAATCTAAGAGTAACACACAGTAATGACTATTGTTCAAGTTAGCTTATTAAAATTTTTAAATAAGTCATTACTTGTTACAGAAATTAGGTAATACTGGGAAAATAAAAATACATATTCATACAGATAGAATGTGCATTATCAAAAATAGTTACATGTCAAGAATACATAAGTCATGTCAGCTCCACACTGTAAAAATGAAGTATTGACTATAAACCAAATGAGGCAGGTGAGATTAGTAGCTTGAGAACTGGTCGGGCTGAGCAGACAGGGGCCAAGTCTGGCTCATCAGTCCTTTGGGTGGTTGCTGGTCCAATCTGCTGCACCTCTGAGGATGTGCACTTGGCTCTGCAAGCTGCACCATGTAGTATCCTCCCACCTACATGTGCATTGACATGAAGGGTGTGGTGAAGCTGAGAGGCACCTCAGGCACTCCTGCATGTGAGCGCACATGTAAGCTGCACCAGAAGGAAAGGGGAACCTTACTTATTAACTAAATAATCCTTATAGCTGAGTAGATGATGATTTCACATGATTGGCTGTTAATGACTTAAGGCTGGCAGGCATCAGGGCTTAAAAGCATACAACAACAAACCAAACAACAAACAAACAAACAAAAAGAATGAATAAGATAGGCATAATGTTGTATTTTCCTGTGGCTAGACTAAGTGCTGTATGTGACAGACCAGTAGAATCCAAAAATTAACCAAAAATGCTGAATGGATTCTAAATGAGATGTGTTCCATAGCTTAGGTAGTAAACACTGACAGACTTCAAGATATGTCGTATGATTCTGAACTGTCATTGTATTCTATGCTTTGCCTTTCATATACTGGGACAATACAGCTGATCTACCAAGATAAACCTATGCTCAATTTTTGCCATTCTCTGTCTATTGCTACTGTTCATGTCAGTTTATAAACATAAATTTCATTGATCTGGTACATTAATAGAACTAATAGAACATATTATTGAAGCATACTAATCCAGAAACTAGCTTTTCATTTTTTTGTTTTGTTTACATGATGCTAACAAATTAGAAAACAATATCATATCAGATTCTATACTTAGCACAGTGTCTTTCACAGCAGAGCAATGATTTAGAGCAAGATATGCAGCTCCTGCAACAGATCTTAAAGCGAAAATTATGCAAAAGGAATCTTAAACAGAAAACCATTTTAGTGAATTTAATACATATATATATATATGTATATATATATATATATATATATATATATATATATATATTTATATATAAATGGGTCTACTATCAGAGATTGAAATTACACTATTTCAAAATCTGGTAGTAGATGCTCACTTAAGCGAAAGTGCACTTCACCGAAAGTGCACTTTCGCGAACACCACTTGAGCGAATGGTTATGGACCTTAGGGTTAGGGCTTGGGTTAATGATAGTGGATAGCTAGTAGGGCTATCCACTATGATTAACCCAAGCCCTAACCCTAAGGTCCATGACTACCGCACCACAGTGGAGGAAATTGTATGTCCTCCACGGTTCAGTAGTCATGCACCTATGTCCTCCACTGTGGTGCGGTAGTCATGGACCTTGGGGTTAGGGCTTGGGTTAAGGATAGTGGATAACTATATCCACTATCCTTAACCCAAGCCCTAACCCTAAGGTCTGTAACTACCGCACCACAGTGGAGGACATTTCCCGTTCATTCTAGTGGTGTTCGCGAAAGTGCACTTTCGGTGAAGTGCACTTTCGCGTTAGTGGGCATCTACTACCAAATTTCGAAATAGTGTAATTTAGATCTCCGGTAGTAGACCCATATATATATATATATATATATATATATATATATATATATATATACATTCACACACACACACACACACACACACACACACACACACACACACACACACACACACATTTGTGCTACTTGTTTATAAACTTGCTCAGTTTGAAGAGCGTTACAGTGCAATAGACAGACAACAAATGAATCAGCAAAGAAACAAATACAGTTGCCTACTTAATATAAAAGTGAATGTCATGTTAAGCTCTGAGATGAAAGCTGTTTTTTATATGTTCATCTTATTAATTATTTCTATGCATTTGGTATGAAGTTTTCATACTTGATCACCTACCAAAGTAGATTACTGTGACACTGCCTTACACATCTTGGTTTTCTGATATGGGTCTTCTTTGGTTTAATGCACAGTTGCTATATACATATTACATTTATATGCAGTGATAATCAACTTTTTACAGTTAATAGCTCCTTAGATGTCTTTGTTGGTCTATGTGGCATATATCACTCATATAGGTTACTGATTATATTCCTGTTTAGTTGATCAAGAGCTTGGTTTTACTGAAGTACAGTACTTCATATAAGGGTTAGCATTCATCTCTTCATTACAGGTTCATCACCCACCTTTGTAACTGGTATTGATATTATTATAGTTTTCATTTGCATATTTGTATTTTTTATATTCTCTAATATAAAATCTAATATAATATCTAATTACTTTCTACTAGCTATGCTACAAGTTATATATTTTGCATGGATTTTAATTCAAAGCAGCAGCACATAATAATATGTTATATGCAGTAGAATGCATTTTATGCTCATCTGAAGAGAAGAATCATAGAAAAAAGCAGTCTTTAGATAATTACCTTTGCTACATATGAGGTCTCTATTTGATTTCTTATATTTCTCATAAGCACTATCTTCTTTTAACCCCTGTTGCTTAACATATCAATGGTACAAGCATAGAACTGCAGTCAGACACATATTTATCTATTTAAATTCTGAATTATATAAACTAAATATATTCTTTTTGCAGTAGGACCATTCCTGAAGGTGCTATAAAAAAGGCTTGCTTACCTACAATGTGAGAACTATGCTGAGACATTTGTGAATAATATGGTTCACTTCTATGCTTTGTGCATGGGGATCTTCTGGGATATCTCTAACAAAAGTAAATAAATGGAAAAAGGAAAGAGTTAGAAGGGTGACATTCTTCAAACATATTTGAGTTGGGGAAACCCAATTTTAAATGATCACAGTTTTTTTTTTATCTTCTAGTCTCTGGACACTTGATCTTGGATTGTACAGTGCTTGCTTTACTCTGCATTCATGAAGTAGTGAAATGCATTTTCAGCTTTTGCAGTAAATTCTAACTATGTTTGAAATAGACCACTGAATGAGATCCACCTTTCTTCGGAAATTCTATTTGTAATTAACCAGTAAGGCATAAATGGTGTGCAACAAGCAGATATCATGATACTGCCATTGGCACTGAGTGACAGAAGATCAAATACCAAGTGCATTGCAACTCCCAAGGCATGCAATGAATTCAGTATAATGCCTATCTCTTGAGTGCCTTGATGTTGGTAAAAAATAGATGTTTATATTCCTGATGAAAATGAGTGTTCATGTTCAGTGTGATTGCCTTTTCTCAGAAAGTTACCTATTCAGTCTTATATTTTGTCACAAAACAGTCTTTCCACTACAGTACAGAAAGTTAGTTTAAAACCTTGTGCAACCAGTAAGGAGCTGGGGAATGTTTTAGCAGTAATGTGCAGTTTCTGCAACAGTTGGTTAAACATGGCAAATTACTTTCAGTACTACTGAGTTATGTATGCTTTTACTAACTCAGAAAAAGAGTGCAAAATGAAGTTACATATATAAATGTTTAGCCGACTTTTAATTGCTGAGCACTGTCTCTGTCCTGAATGAACAAATGAAGAAAGCATCCATGCTTCCTTAAGGGCAGATTTACACTTCATTGTTCATAACTGGAATTACTATTTTATTTAGGTATACACAATGTATGTATGCAAAACAAAGCTTCCTTAAAGTTTATGCCTTTGACTAATTGTATATTTAAAACATCAAGCTGTGACAAAATGTTCCTCATAATATTACAATGTATTTAGGATAAGCTAAAAAAAGAAGATGTTATAAATATTTTGTACAACAATTTTCCATTTTGAATAAAATATTTTAATTTACAGTATTCCCTGATTTCGTGAGCACTAGATCTGCTCAGGATGTCACCCCTGTAGAGATTAGGTGAGTCTCAATGCAGTTATGTCTGCACCCAGTCATATAAGTTCAAAACATGAACTTAAGTTCTAGCAGGCAGTTGCTCTAGCAAGTCCAAGGCCCACACTGATGAATGCTTACGTGTCTTACTAAACCCATTTCATAGGTTCATAGGTAGGTACTAGTCTATTGGCCCTAGGGCCTGTACAAGCCTAGCCAAAAATGTACCCTGGCTTTTGCCACCCAAGAAAATTATTTTCCTGTGCCCCTGTCAAGCAGAACCACAGAAGTGATCCCCGGGGTGAATTTCCTATTACCCATCCAATCATCAAGATTTTTCTTGAAGAGTGCTAATGAGGAGCTCTGTTTGACATAGATAGGTAGTCTGTTCCAGAGTGTGGGAAGTCTCTGGGAGAGGAATCTATCCCTCCAGCATGTTCTGTTTATTGTGGTGACAAGGTTTAGGTCCCTAGAGCATATAGCTTGGAGGGACTGGGATTTCTTTAAGTGGAGCATGTCCAACAGCTCTGGGTTTGACATAGCTTTGTATGTTAGGCAGAGATCACCTCTGAGTAGGCGATATGCGACAGAGTAAAGCTGCAGTTTTTTGAGACGGTCTGCATAAGGCATCTGTTTGAGGCCAGTAATCCTCTTTATGAGGTATTTTTGCAGCCTTTAAAGTTTTTGTAGATGTCTTGTGAGGTACATACCAAAAGGGGCGTTGCACTCTATAATGGGTCTAATGAGTGATGAGTAGAGGGGAACAATGACCTCTTTTTTTCTGGATGAGAAACCTTTTGTGATGAGGTGTGCCACATAGAAGGATTTCCTGATCACTGTGGCGATGTGATTATCAAAGGAGAGACTACTGTCCACCTGTATCCCAAGGTCTCTTATCACACTTTCGGTGTTAAGTAGACTACCGCCTACATGGTAGTTCATGGGTACAGAGTTTTACCAAAGGGGATGACAATGCACTTTTTGGCATTGAGCTTGAAACCATGTCTTTGACACCAGGCATCTGTCTCAGTGAGGCCCTTTCGTAGGATGTCCACATTGTTAGTAGTTTTGATTATGGCTCCAAGTTTGCAGTCATCTGCAAATTTAGTTAGCCAAAGACCTTCTGTGTTAGCCTGTACTTCAGAGAAGTAGATATCAAACAGGAGAGGACCCAGGACTGAACCCTGTAGTACTCCACTTGTCACTGGTCTGACATCTGATTTGGAGTCTGCTACTTTCACAGTGTGGGTTCTGTCAGTAAGCCAGTTGGCAACCCATCTTGTGACGTATGGATTTATACCTAGTTTAGTGAGTTTATCTATAATTCCAGAGTGGGGGATGGTGTTGAATGCCTTGGCGAGATCTAGATAGGCTGTGTGAACCACCTTATCCTCATCTATGGCTTTGGTGACTACATCAAAGAAGTCTATCAGGTTTAGGAGACATGATCGGCCTTTTACAAACCCAAACTGTGTGGGGTCCAGAGTTTGGAGATCTCCAATGTCTTAGTTTATGAGTTCCATGATGATACGTTCCATGGCCTTGTAGACTAGGCTCATCAGGCTAATGGGGCGGTAGTTCCTGAGGTCTGCTGTGGCCCCCCTTTGTGGAGTGGGATAACTGTTGCGGTGCGCCATTCAATGGGCACAAAGCCTGAGGTGAGGCTATGATTGAACATGGTACTTATGTGGGGTGCCAGTTCATTCTGTAGTTCATGTAGAAGGCAGCCTGGGATGTTGTCAGGTCCCATGGATGCTGTGTTCTTGGCTTTGCAGAGTGAGGTTTTTACCTGTGCAGCCGTGATTACAGGAACTTTGCATTCTTCCGGTATAAAGATGGGCCCTTTAGGGGGTGAGAGGGGGGTAAAGTTAGCACTGAACCTATCTGCCAGGATGTTGGCAATATCAGTTGGTTCTGTATATTTAGTGTCATTGTGCTGTAACTCAGAGCAGATCTGAGTGTTGCCATTGAGATTCTTGACATAGCTATAGAATGCTTTGTGGTTGTCTTTAGAATCAGTGGCAATTTTCTTTTCATAACTAGCTTTGGAGGATTTTATGAGGGATCTCAGCTTCTTACTGAGGCTGACCAAGGAGTTCCTCCAATCGTGAGATTTTACTCTTTTTTGCAACAGTTTCTTTCTTCTGTTGTAGAGTTTGTTTATGGCAGAAGACCACCAGATTGGCTTCCTTTTTTTGGAGGATAACATCGTGGTTCTGTTATGGATACCATGATCCATGCACTCGTGTAAGTGATTATAAAGTGCATTTGTGTAGGATTCAGCAGTCATACCTCTATTGTCCATCTGCATGGGTGTCGTGAAGTTTGCCACTTCTGTCTTAAGAAGCGTGAAGTTGGCTTTGGAGAAATTTTTTACAGTTGTTTCCCTAATGGGGGGTGGGAGCAGGATGTGGATGTCTAGGGTGATTAGCTTGTGGTTGGATCTGACCAACGAGGAGCTGACCTCTGGTGTGGAACACCGGCCACCCATGTTGGTGATGACCAGGTCTAGGATATTGCTGCCCCTGGTGGGGGTGTGGATAAGTTGATCCAAGGTGTTGGAATTGATGATTTCCAGAAAACATTGAGCAAAAGAGTTGGTACATGAGTAGTTTTTCCAGTTAATGGTAGGGTAGTTGAAATCACCAATTATTAGAGTGTTGGGTTGTACCTTAATATTTTCCAGTGTATCAAGAAAAGATGAGTGGGAATCCTGGGGCATGGTGGGGGGCTGTAGCAAGCTACAATCTGGATTGCAGTTTTGCCCAGAGTTAGTTGAACTTGGATAATCTCAGATGCATTATGCTGAGTAACTAGCTTGGAGGTGTGGATATCCTTTATGAATATGGACACGGCTCCACCTTTAGTGTTTCGGTCCGGGTTTGGTGGCTGAAAGGTGTGGTATGAATTATAGCCTGGTAATGCAGGGGTTCTCTCTGGAGCTTTGAACCAGGTCTCTGTCACTGCACAGATGTCAATGTTTTCCATTTTAAAGAGTGCCTCGAGTGAGTGCATTTTGAGTTTTAGACTTCTAGCATTGAGTAGCATTACCCTCAGATTTTGCTTGCTTGTACCTGTTACGGTGGTGAATTTGTCATTTGAACCTTGCCTAAAAAAGGCACTATAGGGTTGGCAAGAGCCTTTGCCAGTATCTGGAATCCCAAGGGCGACAGGTGCAGGCCATCTCTGGCAAAGCAACGTGGTCTGTCGATCATGTCATCCCAGGCAGAAAGATACTGGATTCCCTTAGAATGACCCAACCTTAGGGGTTGGGAGGGTGGCCTAGTGGTTAACGTGTTTGCCTTACAAAGACAAGGTGCAGGGTTTGAGACTCACAAGGGATAATTGGCTAGGCTTACAATGCCTCACAAAGGCAGTTTGCCTAGTACTAACCTATGACACCAGAAGCTTAGCCAGTTGTTAAAGTCAGTCATTTTGTCCTTGTACTGTGGTATCATTCTGGGTGATGGCAGGATGCTACTCAGGGCTAGGGTCATACCTGCCTGGGCTACAAGCTAGGAGAGCTCCTCCATGTCTTTTTTCATGTAGTCCAGGGAGGTACATCTCAGGTCATTCACACCAACATGGTCAATGACAGAGTCATATTTGTACTTGCTGTGGAGTGACCTGAGTGCGTGCGTTATGCGGCAGATCCTGGCACCTAACAGGCAGCTGACAGTAACTTTTTCCTTGTTTAGCCTGGTGAGTGGAACATCAATGTGCCTGACTATAGAGTCACCTATGACTAGAGTGTTGGGTACGTTATGCCTTATGGGCTGTAGTTGAGTGGCACACTAAGTATGTGGGCTATTTGTCATTTGGGTTGTGTTGGGGGGTGGAGGTTGTTTGCATTTCTGCTTTGGAGGTCTCTGTTGTTTGGGTAGATTTGTACTGAGAGCCATCGTGAATGTAGGTGTGTGTTTTGTGCTTCTGTGTGTATGTTTTGATGGTGTAGGTTTTGAGTGACTATGTGATGAGTGTGGTGAGGTGCAAGTGTTTACCTTCTCCTCTTGACTATCTAGGCCAGTCTTTGGTGAAGAGAGCTTTGCTTCCAGTTTGGCTATATAAGTGCATCTCTCACAGATCATAGTGTTGGGTGGTAGGAGGAGACGGTTGTCTGTGTACATGAGGCAATTGCTGCATTGTCCCAAGATGCCCAGATTCATCAGGTAGACAGGAGAAAACACTGGGAGCTGACCTTTAGACATGACTGAATAGGTGCTTATTTATTAAGTACTAAAAACTGTTTTCCTCTAGACAAGTGAAGAAAGTTGAGTGCTGTAGTAATTTGTAACTTATTTAGTGCTTACAGTGAGTTCTGAACAAGTGCTGAGCTCAAAGAAACAGATGAGTGCTAAAACTAATAAGCTGGCTAGTTGCAAGTGAAATTTTGAAGAACAGACTTTATGGCGCCAGGAATAGTTTAACCCCAGTTAAGTGTGGGGGGGGGGCTTAGGAGCTCACAAACAGTCCTGGACACAGCAAATCCGTATTTGGCCAAGACCTGCCACAGGAAAGGGGGGAAGCAGCTTAGAATTTTTTTTTCCAGTAAAGTGGAAATGGGGAAAGCTGGAACAGAAATTAATTCAATGTTAAGAATCTGAGTGGGTTGGCCTTCACAAATGTTCTCTATTAGATTGAATGAACTAATGACACTAGACTGGGAGGAGTGTCACAGATCAGATATACAGTATGGGCAGGCAACTACAAAGCCACCAAGTATAAGAACACACAACACTAGGGACGGTGGATGGGAAATTACAGTTCCTAGCTGTAGCCACTAAATGAAAGTTTTAAACAGATCAAGGAGCAGACTTGAGAATGCTTGGGTGATTTGCATGATAAGCGGCACATGTGAGCTGTCTGAGATTCGACAAATAGTAGTGCATGTCGCACCTAACTAGAAAACAATGGCTAGTGGCCGAGTATGCTAATGATTGAATAAAAAGCTGAAGTACGCAAATGAAGCAAATAATCATGGTGGAGTGATTCAGGAATGTAACAAATGAGTGCTTACATATTGTGCTCTCTTTAGCTTTGAATTTACAGACATACTGGAATACAGCCACAGAGAAACTATAACAAAGTCAGCCATCATAAATCTGTATGCCCAATAGGCTCTCATAAAAGGTTCTGCTACTGCTGTTGCTAAATCATAACCTAGAAGGTGTAGGGTATTCAGAACACGTTTCACATACCACAGACTTCATGAAATATAAATAATAGATGGCTATGGGTTGGAGAGTGATACTCCCATTCTTACATGACACCCCAAGGGAATCATGAAGAATCCAGCCCAATGAAAATCAAGGTGTGTATAGCATTACATATACTAGCTACAGGGATTTTTTCAGAGACACACAGGGGACACAGTGGCGGTGTGACAAGCCTGTGTCTCAAGAGTACGCCACAAATTTATAAATGCATTGCTGCAGCATGTGGGGGAGCATACCTAGTATCTGTGTACTCTAAAGGATAGAGGTACCCCCATGAAATATTTCTATGCCATAGCACATTTTCCTGTGCGCCACAGACTGCATCCACACTTAAATAAAAGGTCTGCCTGGTAAACTAGGGAGGGGGTACATAAGACTATCACTCTATCAACTGTTACCTGATTTGTAATGCACAAAATATAATACATAATGCGTGTATGTGTAGGTAACTGGGACACACATATGTCAGTGGGCAATGCGGGATATGCACTTGAACCTTGACTCATGACCTCCATGAGAAACACACAGAACTCCAATGAGCAAAATTATAACAATGTACACACTCAGACTAGAAACATCATAGATCATGTTTTTGTCTGCTTAAGTCACATTTCCTGTGTCTAGATACATTGTGAGGTGCCCTGCAGTATGACCCAGACACCTGCTCCAGAATACTGACATTCTGTGCCATAGAATATGATATAATTCGCAGCAAACAGCAGCAGGGAGACCCTGGACAAGGACTGCAGTTCCCTGCACCACAGACAGGGCAAGCAGACAGCAAACGGAGTCAGAGGAGTCAGATGCAGAACCTGTAGCTGGGGATGATAATAGCAGAGAAGGCATGTAAAATATGCTATAGCCCTGGCTAAGAAAAAGTGAATAGGCCCCATACTCACCACTTACTTAATTTAACAACAAAAGAAGCTAAGCATACACAAACAGTAACAGTGATGCATGAAAACTTACCAGACTTAGCTTACCCATGTACTGGCTTGCTACTATGAACATCAGAAATAGGTAAACTCAGACTACAACTTTGTCAGCAGCAGTTACAAATGTGAATGATGACTCTGCAATGAAGAGATGAATGCTAACCCTTATATATTAAGACTGTATTTCAGTAAAATCACTCATACCACTACTACTGCTACTACCACCACTACTGCTATTGCTACTACTATTGCTGCTACTACTGCTACTACCACCACTACTGCTATTACTACTACTATTGCTGTTACTACTGCTACTACCACCACTACTGCTATTACTACTACTATTGCTGCTACTACTGCTACTACCACCACTACTGCTATTACTACTACTATTGCTGCTACTACTGCTACTACCACCACTACTGCTATTACTACTACTATTGCTGCTACTACTGCTACTAAAACTGCTAAAAATATGAGTACTGCAACTACTAACACTGTTGAACTTAATCACGCTAAAACAAACTGAAATCTGATTCAAGTCCGCAGACAGTACACCGGCCTTGCAAGGCTACAATGCCTTCCACACCTTCAGACTGCAAAACAAACTTAAGAGAACCAAAGGAGGCAGTGTTTCTATCTATATTAGAGATAAAATCACCTCCAGTCTAGTTAGACTGGACAACTCCATGGGGTTACTCCAAGTTGGGGTTACTCCAAGTTGGGGTTACTCCAAGTTCAGGTTACTGTGGTTAAGACTCCCATTCAAGTCATAGCCAGTTACCGATCCCCCTCCATGGGCCATGAAGAGTACAAAGCCTACTTGACCAAACTGGAGTCAATCCAAATATTCCTGAACATTCTGGTTATGTAGGATTTCAGTTATCCCACCATCAGCTTTAAAACCTATGCTAGCCCTAACTCGCTAGCACAAAAGTTCCTTGACTTTGTTAACTCAAATGCCCTGGAACAAATTGTTCATATCCCGACAAGAGGAACAAACATATTAGATCTGGTCCTTACTAACATGTCAAAGAGATGCACTTCCGCAACTGTCGGACCCTCATTAGTTAAATCTGACCACAAATCAGTTACAAGCTGGCACTAACACCAGAACTCTCAAAGGGTGAAATCAGAATTAAAGACTTCACCAAGGCAAACTCTACCCTCCTAGAGGAAGGTGTAAATGCATTCCAAGCCCACCTCCAACTGGAAGTGATAATTTCACTAAAGCTTACACTAAAGCCCTGTAAAATCCCTTTGTATTAGATTGATTTGGCTGTACCAGAAAGAATCAAAGCCAGAGCCTCAAGAGAAAAAAAGCCACCATGGTGGACAAAAAGTTGCTGTCCAAGAAAACAAAAGTGAGGCCCCAACAATGGAAAAGCATCCTCCTCAGCCTCAACAGGCAAATAAGACAACATGTCAAATCCTCTAAGGGCTCCTTTGAGAAAAACCTAGCAAGAACAGCCAAGGATAACCATAAGGTCTTTTACAACTATTTATGTAGCATGTGCAGAACTAGTGACTAAGCACCACACACACTGACCCTACAGAGATAGCAAACCTGCTAGCGGATAGATTTGGTGAAAATTTCAATCCCTTATCCCCTACAATCTTATCACAAATCTTCCCCCAAACATCCTCCCACCCTACATATCTGAAAAGCATGTCATTAAAGCCTTGTCCAAGGCAAAAAACAGAGCCTCTGTGGGACCAGATAGCATCCCAGGCTGTCTTTTAAACATGCAAAAACATGAAATAAAATGACCATCAAGTACCCTTTTAAATCATAACCTAGCCACAGGTGTTGTTCCTGTGGAATGGAGAACAGCAGCTGTTATTCCCCTCCACAAAGGTGGCCTAGCAACAGACCCTGGGAATTAGATACCCATAAGCCTGACCAGCCTCATCTATAAGGCCATGGAGCATATCATTATGGGCCTCATAAATAAAGACATAGGCAACCTCCAAACCCTGGATGCAACCCAATTTGGCTTCATCAAGGGCAGCTCCTGCCTGTTAAATCATGTGGATTTCTACAAAAATATGACCAGGGCCATTGTCAAGGGAAAATTTGTGCACACAGCAAACCTCGACATGACAAAGGCTTTCAACACAGTCCCACACTCAGGCAATACCAATCAACTTAGCAAACTGAATGTAAACCCTTTGTTGTAAGATGGGTTGCCAACTGGCTCACAAACTGGGCAAACACTATCAAAGTGTGTGACTCCACATCAAACAGCAGACCTGTCACCAGTGAGGTACCAAAGGGGTCAGTACTGGGCCCCCTACTGTTTGGTATATACTTCTCAGAATTTCAGGCCAAAACTAAGAGGTTGTGGCTGACCAGTTTTGTGAATGACTACAAACTGGTTGCAATTATTGCATCCCCAAATAATGTCATCATACTCCAGGAGGGTCTTATGCAGACCAATGACTAGTGTCTTAGTAACAGTCTCAAACTGAGTGCAAAGAAATGCATCATCATTTCCTTCAGCAAAAACAATGTCCCTTCACACTATCAAATCAACAACAATACCCAAAGTACCCACAAAGTGGTAAGGGATCTGGGATCTCAAGTTGACTGCAACCTTAACTTTGACCACCATGTGTCTACTGTAGTAAGGAAGACTTTCTACTTAGCACACTTAATTAGTAAAGGCATAGCCTCAACACCAGAGGTTATAACCCCTCTATACTCTGCAATAATCTGGCCCATAATTGAGTATAACACCCCATTTGGCATGTACCAAACAAAGCAACAGCAGCAATTAGAGAGCTCTCAGGTTTCTAACAAGAAGATCAAGTCCCTGTCACTATACTCTGTATCATATATATATTTCTTAGGGGAGACTTATGCCTGGCTTATAGAGCAATTGCAGACCCAAACTTAATGAACTTACTACATATCCATAAATCAACCGGGTCTAGAGCTACCTTTTCCAAGAACCTAAATATGGCCTGTGACTTAAACAGAACATGCTGGAGGGACAGATTTGTCTCCCAGTGACTGCTGTGTCTTTGATATAGGCTATCAATTCATGTGAAACAGAGCATCTCTATGACACTTTCAAGAGGAATCTGGACAAGTGGATGGGGCACCATAAATTCTTACCGGGGATAGTGCCCACAATCCTCCTGGACATGGGCAGTCATTATTAAATGCAGTCTTGGGTATTGACTAGCATATCTATGATATTACATTAGGATTAAAGGGCTAGTCTTAAAATGAACTCCTTGTTAATAGCCTAGTAAACTCCTATGATGCTATGAGCCTTTGAAATTCAGTACATTCCTTGATGAAAACAAGCATTCAACTAAGCTAGCATTAGCTGTCCAGTCTGTGCATCAGGCACAGGCAACTCAAAGTCGCAGAGTTGTGCATTGGTCAGGGCACAGTCATCTTCACTTGCACAGAGAGGGTGGGTGGTGGTTTACAGTAGAGCAAGCCTGACACAAAAGTAGTATGCGGGAGATGTAAAGGTCAGATCAAGTAAACACTGCCAAGGCCAATAGGTCCAGATGTAAAAAGTCAGTTTTAAAGACTAACTCTGTGAGTGTGTGTAACTGTGTGTGTGTGTGTGTGTGTGTGTGTGTGTGTGTGTGTGTGTGTGTGTGTGTGTGTGTGTGTGTGTATGAGGTGGCATGGGGGGCATGAGGTGTACTGTGTCTGAGTTTGCATGAACTCAGCCAAAACAATGGTGCTAGCAATGTACCCTGATATCCTGGATGGGGTGAGTCATGCATAGTAGAGGATTCAGTTCACCATTTCCAAGCCTGACCACATGAATTACCTCTGTCAGGGGATGCATTGCTATTTCCATGACCCTATCTTGATATCAGGGTGCTACTTGAATGTAAACAATGTCTGATGGATGAGCCCTTATCACAACTACTTCTCCGACCACAGCCACATAATCTATCATGTTTGGGTGTAGACAACTCCACCACTACTCAAGCAGTGGAAGTAGTACCACTTCAGGAGTGGGATCTGGCACAGCCATGGCCATGGCCACATCTGCTAACATCTGAAGATGCACCGGCCCTTCGACTTCATGAATGCTGACACTCCCCAACAGACATTGCACAACAGACACTCCATAGTCCAGTGTGCTAATCATATTCTACAAAGAGTCACAAACATGGTTCTTGTAGGGTTCACAATTCAGAATGCATGACATGCAGTTCTCTGACTGTCACTTCTGAGGCCATGGTAGAACAAACCTATGTGTTCTTGATGGCCCTGTACATAATTTGTGTGGCAAACACTGACACACCAACTTCAGGAAGAGGGCAGTAACTATGCATCCTCAGCACCTTTACTAACACCATGGTGTGGTACTTTACCCTCATGAAAGCCAGGGAGAGATTTTTGCAGCTCTGCAACTGGGGTAACCACATGACCCTGATCAACCATGTCTCTATCATCCTATACAATTTGAGATGGGTCTGCGTCATGGGTATGCATAGGGATACTGACTGTCTAAACATTGGGAAGGAGATCTGGGAGCCACATACTCTATGTCAGACATACCATCTCCAATCCTATAGTGTGCCTGTTCATCACCACCATCATCAGGAGCTACCAATCCTCTGACATCCGGTGGTAGGAGCTCCACAGTGCTGCTTCCAACCTCACCTGTGAGTGCATCAAAAATACAGAAAAACAGAAGAAATACAAATAAATGGTCAGAATATGCTACCTAGATCAGAAAAAAGCAACAATAAATGCAAATCCAAATAAATTTATATATATATATATATATATATATATATATATATATATATATATATAGGTTTATTATCTATATATATATATATAGGTTTATTATCAAAATCTCGCAACACACTTGGGCAAGTCATCACTTACCTGACTCAGAATGTCATAAAATCCAAATGCCAAATGTGCACATAACTGAAAGTGGTAATTTAGCAAAGTCGACAACTCAGGAATGTTGACTTTACCAAAACTACCTGGACTTCAGGTTATGTCCAACAAATGTTTTGCAGGGGGCAAGCCCCACTGCATCCCCTACACCCCCTGCTACTTTTATATGCTAATTTTGAGATCATACTACAGTGAGGGAATGGGTAAATTTCCCAAACCTCACTAAAGTGCAATCTCCATTCAAAATTACAAATCCACAAAAGCAAATGCACACTAGCATTCACACTTGTGGATTCAAGCATTTAAAAATCAATGTTATGCCACCTTTGAAGAGTGTCTTTCAATATATATATATATATATATATAAAGACAGATATATTATGCTGGTCACAGCACATGTGCAGACAAGCAGAAGCCATTTTGGTGAAGAAGATTTGGATCATGCAGGCAAAGAGGAGGCTTGACTGTATGAGAGACCTGTGACAGTCAGGCATGAATATCAAAGAAGGTAGGAGAATGGCAATGAATAGGGAGAGACTGTAACAGTTAACACAACACCCTGACACTATGTAGAAAATGTGAAAAAATGTGATAATGATAATGATGATGATGAAGATAAATAATCTATGTTCATATAATGTGCAGGTGCTCATTGAACCGCTATGCTGAATGTCCCTAGGCAAACAAAATTGCAAATGATGGTGACATGATAAGCATTAAACAGAAGATGACCACAAACAAAACATTATAACTCTGCACCACTTACACGTGTCTCTCTCCCTCTCTTTATCTCTCTCTCTCTCTCCTCTCTCTCTCTCTATACATATATATATATATATATATATATATATATATATATATATAGTGGACATCCTATGGCTGTCTTCCATCTTTGCACACTGCCCACATGTCCATCACAGCACTGATTAAGTTGTCTGACTTTCCTGGATCACTTACAGTTGACAGAAGCTCCTGCATCTCAGCAAGTGATAATTCAGCAGCAGGTCCATCCTCAGTAGTTCTTTTTTCCAGTGCAACATCCTTGGGTTTAAGGCTTTATTTATAGTTTTCTTTATCATATCACTGGCCCCATATTTGGCAACCTACTAGTCATGGCCATGGCCACCACCACTATTTACATCATCAACCACCTGCTTCAAAAAGCAGTTACTGAAGGGCTTGTTAGCTGACTGTGGTTCTAAGATCTGTGCCTCATGAAGCTTCAGTCTCACCATCTCGTTTGCATCTGACTGACACCTTCTCATTTGGTTTAGGTTTCATATCCATGAGGCAAAATAAAAAGAAATATATCAGACACAATCCACAATACAACAAGAACCATGGGGTTACAGGTTGGTCTAATATTGGGTAGAAAAATAAATCAGAATACAGGCATCACCATTTAAAATGTTAACAAAATATCTGGATAAGAAAATCTAGGTGGTATCTGTACATTCCCCCATACTGGCCTCCCTCCATGGCAATAACACAGCAACAGAATAGAATAATATGATGTCAGGAGTATAACAGCATATTGTCAGTGAACATTTTTTTAATGTAACTTTAGACTACATACAGGCCTGTGTCAGTATCCTCTCAATGTTGCCAGGAACCCATGAATTAGAAGTAAAGGAACATTGGAAAATCCACTCTTTTACGTTCATTATATACACAACTTCAGAAAGTGTAGAAAGCCTTCATTTTGCTAATAAAGCATTCAAAAATAATTCTGTGTGTGCAGTAGATGTGCAGAATATAACATACCTTGACAGATTGTGAGACAGTTCTCCAAAAAGTTTCATAAATGCAACAGTTCTAATGGTTAACAACAGTAGCTGTTTGTCAGCACTTGGGAAGCAAAGCAGTCTTCCCTAGCATGATGGGAGTTCAATAGCCCCAGGTTCTGATTATATCAAGTAAATTAACACCTCTGTGAATATGTAAACCAGGTGTCAGCTCATTATCCTGAATCACTTGAGGTGCTGGGCGGATAAAACATGGTATTAGGACCTACACAGTGCAGTGCAAATTTCTGAGAAGTACAAGAGTGAGTATTCAGAACTTTGGCTAGGTAATGCCTTGCAAGTGTGACCCATTAGAGGTTGTGCATGCCTAATTATTTGTTTACCCCTTGTTAATGAGAAATACATTTACAGATGGTATGTCAGAGATAGTAGACTTACTGGCAAGGTCTCATGTAGATTTACTGTTGACTTACTGACAAGGTTTTATGTATATTTATTGACTTAGGAGTTTGCTTTTATACACCTTTTAGTAAAATATTAAAGAAGATTAGAAGATTATGTATATGTACCTGGGAGGACAAAGTGGCTGTAACTCAGACTCTCTCTCTCTCTCTCTCTCTCTCTATATATATATATATATATATATATATATATATATATATATATATATAGTGGATATAAAAAGTGTACACAACCCTGTTAAAATGCCAGGTTTTTGTGATATAAAAATGACACCACAATAAATCATTTCAAAACTTTTTCCAATTTTAATGTGACCTATAACCTGTACAATTCAATTGAAAAATAAACAAATCTGTTAGGGGAAAAATTATAAAAAAAAAAAAAAAACATACAATAAGCTGTTGCATAAGTGTGCACGCCCTTAAACTAATACTTTGCTGAAGCACCTTTTGATTTAATTACAACATTCAGTCTTCTTGGGTAGGAGTCTATCAGCATGGCACATCTTGACTTGGCAATATTTGCCCAGTCTTCCTTGCAAAACCACTCCAGATCTGTCAGATTGCAAGGGCATCTCTTGAGGACAGCCCTCTTCAGGTCAGCCCAAAGATTTTCTTTTGGAATTAGGTCTGGGCTCTGGCTGGGCCATTCTTAATGTTCTTCTAGTGAAGCCATTCTTTTGTTGATATGGATGTATGGTTGGGGTCATTATCATGCTGAAGGTGAAATTTATCTTCTTCTTCAGCTTTCTAGCAGATGCCTGAAGGTTTTGGGCAAAAAGTGACTGGTATTTGGAACTGTTCATAATTTCCTCCACCTTGACTAAAGCCCCAATTACAGCTGAAGAAAAGCAACCCCAAAGTATGATAGTACCACCACCCTGCTTCACCATGGAGACGGTGTTCTTTTGGTGATGCAAAGTGTTTTTGTGCCAAATGTACCTTTTGGAATTCTGGCCAAAAAGTTCAAACTTGGTCTCATTAGACCATAACACATTTTCCCACATGCTTTTGGGAGACTTGATGTATTGCTTTGCAAATTTTATTTGGGCATGGATGTTTTTCTGTGTGCTTCCGTCTTGCAACCCTACCGAATAGTCCAAACATATGGAGAATAGGGAAGATTGTTGTAACATGTAGTACACAACCAGTACTTGCCAGAAATTCCTGCAGCTCCTTTAGTGTTGCTGTAGGTCTCTTGGCAGCCTCCCTGACAAGTTTTCATTTTGTATTTTCATTAATTTTGGAAGGACGTCCAGTTCTATGCAACGTCACTGTTGTCTCATATTTTCTCCACTTTTTGATGACTGTCTTCACTGTGTTCCATGGTATATCCAATGCAGTGGAAGTTTTTTTGCACCGTTCTCCTGACTGATACCTTTCAACAATAAGATCTTTTGATGCTTTGCAAGCTCTCTGTGAACCATGGCTTTTGCTGTAGCAGACAACTAAATAAATATAAGGAAAATCCTACTAGGATAGCTGAACTTTATTTGGGGTTAATCAGAGTCTCTTTAATTAATGGCAGTTGTGTACCCAAGAAGACTGAATCCTGTAATTAAATCAAAAGGTGCTTCAACAAAGTATTAGTTTTAGGGTGTGCACACTTATGCAACCAGCTTATTGTATGTTTTTTATTTTTTTTATATTTTTCCCCCCTAACAGATTTGCTTGTTTTTCAATTGAATTGTACAGGTTATAGGTCACATTAAAGGTGGGAAAAGTTCTAAAATGATTTATTGTGGTCTCATTTTTTATATCTCAAAAACCTGGCATTTCAACAGGAGTGTGTACACTTTTTATATCCACTGTGTGTGTGTATATGTATATATATATATATATATATATATATATATATATATATATATATATATATATGTATATATATATATATATATATATATATATATATATATATATATATATATATATATATATATATATATATATGTGTATATATATATATATATATATATATATATATATATATATATATATATATATATACTGCAGACATACATAAAAAAGTTAAAACACATCGCAAAATGTAAAACATTCATGGAGGAAAGGGATCACAGTGGGGTAATACATACAAATAAAGGAAATAACACAATCTCTCTTGCAGGGATCTGTTTATAATTTCACATGCTTCACTATCGTAACCTCTACAAGGATCATATTCAGCAAGACTTCTACTCTAAAAGGACAAATGACAAGTGTGTGATAGCATAGCTATACTGCTTTCTAAATAAAAAAATGTTATAATTAGAAAGCTCGGTACATGTGCACCACTTTCTATACGTAAGTTACGTCCATGCTGAGATGGCAATTAAATCATATCAATGTCTCATGGAAATGCATTATATTTTTAATGAATACAACAGGTTGTTACACAAAATCAGCATGTTAAAAGTGTTAATTTTTGATTGACATGGCACTTAGCGCAGTGCACTGTCAGCATGCAGAAATGACTGTGCAGAAATAGCATTTCACATCCCATGACAAAGGCTTTACCTTGGCTGAACAATTATGCTTGACTTTTTCACATGTTAGTTAGCATTATCGATATTACAAAAATGAATGCAATGGAAAAATTTCCACAATAATACATAAATGCCACAAATTACTAATCCAATAAAGAAACAAACCAATGTGCAAAAATTATAGGGTTCTAAGAATTTGGACTACCTCCACTCATGCTCTAAATTGTACATCTCAGCTTACACTCTGGGGATGTTCGTTCTCCTGTGGCATTAACAGTTAATACACAAGAAAAATAATGCCATGTTCATTTTTGTCATGGGTTTGAGTTACATGTGCTATCACTCACAGCTTTTATAATTTATGTGCCACTAAGGTATTATGTACTACTTAAAGTAAATTTCCATTAGGATAACAACACCAGTGAGATTGTGACGTCATATGTGTTTGTGACAATGTTCCAGGTATGATTGCCATCAACAATCGCAGAGAACATGTCCAGAGGAGCAAATACTTAATTCTTACTGTAGCTGACATCTCTTCCTTAAACTGCAGCTGATGGAGTCACACTGGAACATTTGTATATACACTGAACAGCATACATGGCCAAGTACCACTTCCATGTTTCACATCTAAAGTGGACATTGAAGAAATAATGCCCACATTTCATTCCATTCCATTTGTATGCTTTTTATCAAGCAAATGCAGTTGCCTAACTTGTCCTTCATTGCTGGTACATGCAAAATATTAATCGGACACCAATTTCTGGCCATGTTTCCTAATATCATTGAGAAGACATGGCAGACAATGGTGAAAGTAGCTCTCAATTTAGAGGCAGCAGGTGGTTTCAGGAGGAGACCAAGATCTTTGCTGGACTCCATGTAAAGTATTATAACCAAATACTGTTGCTGGAAGACTATACTGGATCGCAGTAGAAGGCAGGAGCTTAGAATAACTTGCTAAGGCTGTTACCTCTGCAAATGGCATTCCACACACTGTTGAATACTGCTGTCAGCATTACAAGTGAATTGAAAAGGCACATGCAAGACCGCCTTCACTGATGGGAGGAATATTTTAGAAGCAAGGGCCCACTTTTGAAATGTAGCTATAGGTACCCATTTCCAACCAACTGAATGACATGGCTTGAAAACACAAAAAGGTGTTCATTGGAACTTTTATGTTTTTCTGTTCCCTATAGCTTTTGAACAGATAGAAAGGAATTGCGAGATGTGCCAGGAAAAACTACAATGCCTCAGAGAGGAACAGGGTCGATATGACTCAGGAATGAATGATAGCCATTTCATAATAGGTCAGAATTTGAAGTCACTGCATCATTTCTGAGGTCATCAGTCAATAATTGCTTGGCACAGTCATTGATGAGTAGGCATACTCTATATAAAAAATAAATCCAGTAGAAAGCCACAGTTTATGGAGAAAAAGGAAACAAACTGTTTGTATAAACTATTTATTTCGCACGTTGCCAAAGTATCATAAACGCTTTAAAATCCACATGCGTTTTCGTCCTCGTATATTAGGACTTCATCAGATGATTAAATAAATCCCTTCATCTGTATTTATACCCAATAAAAACAATTAATCCAATAACATTTCACCATAGCATTTCAAACAATCAAATCACTATTCAAGTGGGCTCATAAATATTCATTCATTTCAGTTTGTTTCCTTTTTCTCCATAAACTGTGGCTTTCTACTGGATTTATTGTAACTTTTTGGAAGCCTTCACTTTTTTTTGTTCATACTCTATATAAAATATACAATGTTGTCTCCTCACAGTAAGATATTGTCCTGTTCGATTCTCAGCTAAAGCGTCTTCTGTGTGGAGACATGCATGAATGGGAGTACCTTTGTTGAAGGTTGTGCATCAGTGCTGGCAACTCGGCACGTAAAAATCTACTGCCAATCATTAGCGGACCGGAGTTCCGCTGTGGCGACCCCTAACCGGGAAAAGCCGAAAGGCACAACAACAACTTACTCAAGTAGCTCTTGCAGCCTTGAATTAGCATTATTTCAGTCATTCTAGCTGTGTGCATGCTCAAATCCAAGCAGCAATAATTAGTGTGTATTACCTAAACGTTTATTATTCTGCAATCAGAAAGTTAGGATAGCAATGGAATCATTTCATATGAACATTTTATGAGTTGGAAAGCACACCTATTTGCATAATGTGTATAATAACAGCAAGATTACTGTGTTGTTTAACTCATCAGTCATATCTGGATGTGTCAAATCTTAACCTGTTTAAATGGCAACAGAGATGAAATGTGATACATTAGAATAACATGGCATTTATGCCTCTCCTCCCACCATTGTTTTCTACTTTTTTATTTTTAATGACATGTGGACCATAATTGTTCTTTAACACCAATGTCAGCCAGCATGGGGAGTTAGGCCATCCACAGGAGATATGATGACCATCCTTCCACAGATGCCTAAGACAGCACCACCACAGGCAACACAGACACCCAGCACTTTTGGGTCATATCCTGCAGTGCTGTCTCCACAACTCTTGCACTATCTGCAACAACTGTGTCAGGCAGCACTGCCTCAGGAGCAGGTGCACTGGTACCCAGAAGGGGTAGCACCAGTGGAGGTGGAGATTAGACCACCTACCAATAGTTTATAGGACTGGTGGATGAGATAATGGAGAGTGGCCTCAGTGTCCACATCAGTGAATAGAATAAATCCTGCATTGAAGTGTCAAATTGATGCCCAGCCTGGTACTGTCCAAGGTGTCTATGACAGGAGACAGGGATGCTACACAGAGGTAAGTATTAGATTCTGACCGTATTCATGTTAGACAAGTATGCACCTCTGAAGTCTGCTACTTATCCACAATCATACTGTCAACAAACCTTTTGTGTCCATCATCAGCCTGGCTGTCTTGTATTTCCTGTATCTCTGCACCTGCTACCTAAGCTACCATACTTCCCTATTCCTCTTATTCCTAACTACCTTCCACAACATTCCAATGTCTCAAAAAAATGTAAAAAGAGCACATGCCTTACCAAAATATTACACCCCACACATAGCTCTCTTCTCTGGTTATGTTTGTGTGGCATACCTGATTTGGTCCAATTGGCCTCACAACATTATTTAGTTGTTGTCACAATTCTATGATGTGATGACTAACCAAATTTCCTGAATTTTCTGTAGAAATACACTGTTAGCTTGTGAAGAAATGGATAGCTATGGTGCTTTCACACCACCATCCTGTACATTCCTTTGTACTTCCCTCTGCATCCTACCGTCTGTTTGAACCACATTTTTACCATTATCTTATCAACACTTTTTCACACTTTTAATATAGCCAAAAATAGATTCACCCATCCCACACATGGCCAGAGATGGCACATTAAGCAATCCCTCAACTTCTGTCTTCAGCATTTTCATGACTTTTGGAATTGCACAGTGGAAACTAATGGTACTTGACAGTTCATGATCTATGGCCAAAATTAAAGATTTTACTTTCAGCCACCTTATTCCAGTTTCTGTCCCACAACTATGTTTAACCAGCACAATAGAAAGCAGAACACAGTTATTTTCATATGTTTAACGGGCTGTAGGATTTAATGTACATCATATGTACACCATATGGAATGTTTCAAATATCACTACTGTTATGAAGTCTGATGCACACAAACTTCCTTACTTCATACTTTTCTCATTCTACCTCCAAATATGTGAGTTTTATTACCTAAAATTTGACTTGCTTTGCAGTGTGATCAGATAATCCTCTGGTCAGGTGAATGGTGATCCAGACTGTGGTCTATATTAGATCGTCAGAATCTTCTTTCATCAACAGCTTATTCATCAACTCCTATCCAACAAAACGAGCTTCAGTGAACATTGAAATTTTTTACAGGGTAAGTAATTAATTGGCCATTACCCCAGTAAAACACAAATCACACTAAATCAAACCTACCCAAGTGGGGGACTTCGCCCCGCACACCCCCACACTCCCCCTTAACTATATATACCAACTCTGAGATCACATTACAGTGGAGAAAAAGGCAAAGTTCTGGTTGGCCAATTGGTTCTTTACCCTGTAAAAAAATTTGATGTTCACTGAAGTCAGATTGGATGGATAGGGGTCGATGAATAAGCCGTCAATGAAAGAAGATTTTGACAATCTAATATAGATCCCCAGATTGGCAGATATCCAGCAGTATCCTCCTCTCTAAACTATTCATCCTCCACATTTCTCCTCCTACCCTGCAATTATTCAATAGCTATCTCTCCAATAGGCAACAATTCACCAAATGGTTATAATTTTACTCTCCCTTCCTCAATATTTCCAAAGGGGTACCCAAAGGCTCCATACTTTGCCCTCTCTTATTTTGTCATCTTTCTTAACAACTTTCACTCCACTCTCCCTCAATGCTCAGTAATCCAGTATGCTGATGACTCTACAATAATATGCACTGCAAATTCCCTCTCTGATCCTCAGCATATCACACAGAATGCTCTCACCTCTACTGAATCTTGGATGCTTAACAATCATCTTGCCCTAAATCTGAAAAAAAAACTAAAGTAGTAATTTTTACCTCTAAGAAAGCCACTCCCCTAAATAAAAAAAATCTCTTCACTATACAAGGCCAAGACAATACCACTATAGAAGGTGTCCCACACACTAAATTATCAGGCATTATTATAGATGAAAACTTTAACTTTGACCTACACATAAACAATAACATCAAAAAACACAACAAAAGCTCAGTATGCTCTACAGGCACAATCACTGTCTTAGCCTCTCTACTAGACAAACCTTTGCAACTATCTTTTTATTACCCTCTCTCCTTTATGGTGCCCCTCTCCTCACTAATGTACACAATTCTACAAAATCCAAACTTGATATGTGTTACAACAGAATAGCAAAATCTGCCACCAAGGCCAAATTCTGATCACACCACATAACTCACTGAAACAATTAGGGTGGCTGGAACTTTCCCACCATCTCTCATTCATCCAACTAACTATAACACACAAAATAACCTACAGACCCACAGACTGTCCTTCTCTCTCAACTCTAATTGCCAAACACCAACCCAGCAGGCAATTAAGATCTGAAAATCACCTACTTCTAAAAGTAGAAAAGCCCACCTCACCTGCTGGTTAACTCCTTACTCCTTCACCATTGCCAGTCTATGGAAATCACTTCCACCTTCTATAAGAAACACAGGCAGCACCACCTTCAAGCAAATACTGAAATACCATCTCGGCTCTTCCTGGCTATGCAACTAAACTCCTATGCTTTTTGCTACTAGTGACTGATGATACTTTCTCCATATTTATTTTTTTCACCACTTGTTGATACTAGTACAATAATATTGATTAATTTATATATGTTTATACATCTGATTGAATTCATTTGGCAACCAACTAAATGCCTGCTTTTGTGTATATATTCTGTATATATTACTGTAATTACTATGTGTAACACTGTTTCTACTTCTGTACCAATCAATGTTTAATTTTTTTCTTTATCTATGTTCTTGTTGGAGCTTTTCTCCCCAGGCCTCCACTGAAAATGGTCTCTTTTAGGTCCAGTGGACTTTCTTGGTAAACAAATGCAATAAAATAAAATAAAATAAATAAAATTATATTTTACATTTCATTACTGGGAAAGTCCGACTGGACAAGCTGTCCTTGTTCAGTATAAGTCTGGGGAGAAAAGCTCCACATTATTACAAAGAGAAAGTATACAAGGGTACTTAGTGCACAGAATAGTGCATATATAAAATGACTTAATTGAGTGTGTACAAAGATATAGAAGAGACAGTAGCAACATTTTTACATCATGTCAGAAGAACATTTTTACAGTTTGCTGCCGATTCTATAGCATATCCCATCTCAGTTCTTATTAACTGCTCAATCAAAGAATCCTCAGTCCCTGAGATCTAGAAATCCTTCTACACTATTCCACTTCTCAAGGGAGGTAACTCCACTGAACCTACCAATTACCAAACAATAGCCATCCTCTCCTCTCTCTCAAAAATTCTCGAGAAATGCATTCATAGGCAATTTATATCCTATTTACTTCATGAAAACCTCCATACCCCCTTTCAGCACAGATTTAGACCTCACCACAGCACATCCACAGCTCTTCAATCTTTTACCCAAACTGTAGCAGAAGCAAGGGACTCCGATAAACTCATATCATGTGTCTTCCTTGACCTCTCTAAAGTTTTTGACACCATCTCCCATCCTAAATTCCTCTCTAAACTATCCAAACTAAACATCTCCACCTCTACTATCCTCTGGTTCTCCAGCTATCTCAATAAATGACAACAATATGTTAAATGGCAGACTTCCTACTCACCCTTCTTATCTGTCTAAACTGGTGTCCCCCAAGGATCCATCCTTGTATTTTCAGTAACAATCTTCACTCTGTCTACACCTCATCTTCAGTAATCCAGTATGCTGATGAATCTGCCCTTATCACACTCTTTGACAAGCTCACTGACCTACACTTTCTCACGTAGACATCCTTTAATATCATTGAACACTGGCTAACTGACAACCAAGTAGTCCTTAACCCAAAGAAAACCAAACTTCTTCATTTCTCCCAAAATCTTTATCCCATCTTAAAACTTCTTTCAGTCTCTCTTCCCTAGACAACATCAGTATTTATGAAAACTCCACTACAAAACATCTAGTAATCAAAATTGAAAACCAACTGAAATTTGACCATCACATCCTACAGTCCATCAAAAAGACCAATCAAAAACTAAGTTTGCTATATAGACACAAACAATTCTTAACTAACACTGCTAGGACCTCACTTGCCCAAGCCTATCTCCTCCCCTGCCCACTTTACTCTTCTCCTATATTCACACGCATCCAATCAAATCTCCTAACCAGACTAGAACAAACTTACAGATATCCAAATTTGTCTGTACTCTCCTCTACAAATCCCATCACTGCCTTGCACTAAAAAAAACTTTAATGGCTTGTAACTTGGTATGGTTATGATATATGTGTATTATTTTTTGGTATCATCTTTTTATCATGTGTTTGTGGAGCTTTGTGGATACCTTTAATGATTATCTACAAGGCATTAATGTTGTTACTCATGTCATTTTATCTTGCCCTTTTTATGATTTTAAACTTGCAATGTAACTTGGTTTTGTTATGATATATGTTTATTTATTATTATTTTATTTATTTAACATTGTTTAACTGGGAAAATCCGACTTGGAACAAAGCCAAGTTTCAGCAGAGGCCTGGGGAGAAATGCTCCAGATGGATGTCTTTGTAATGTGGGCGTAAACCAGAAATATGTGTATTATTTTCTGGCATCATCTTTTTTATCATGTGTTTGTGGAGTTTTTCTCCTCGGGTCTCCACTGAAAATGGGCCCCAGCCCAGTGGACTAACCCGGTTAAAGGACAAATAATAATAATAATAAATAATAATAATGCCACTCCTACTTCATAGTTAATCAATATCAGACTGCATTGCTGTACACTGAATGCATTTTTGGCCCTTGCGTGTCCCTATTAGAATTTTTTCTTAACCTCTAGCACTAGTGTATTACAGGCTGGAATTAATTATTATTAATATGAAAGTCACATTAAAACTCACCCGCAGTAAACAGTAAAACTCAGGAGTTAAAATTAGCATTAGACTTAACTCCACATACTTTCATTCTGCTACAAACCTTTGAATATGTATAGAATTCATGTATAAGCACATAGCATGTCTGTCAGGCATGTCTTTCAGATGAATCATAGCGAATATCCACAAACAATGTAACTGCTACCTTGCTTTCTAAACTATATTCAAATAATCTTTTATTTTTAACACAACTACATGGGGTTCACTGTACCGGCTTTATTTCTGCAATAAAGACATATTCATAAAATGTTAATTCTTTACTTGTTGATTAAATAAGCATTTTATACAGACAAAAGTAGAGTGGCTATATATAAATAAGCAGGGCATTAGGGGATACTAGTTCTACTTTTTAAATATATTTTTTTTATGGATGTGCATCACATTTTTTTCTCCTTGAAACTGGGGTACGTAGACTGAGACAACATCACGCAGGAAGCATTTTTATTGAAATAATAAAGGTCTCACTAGAAGGTCAAGCAAACTTCTAGCTATCTAAATCAGATTCATATAATTAATTCTAGAAAATAATACAGCGGCAGTAGTCATGGAAAATCCAGCTTTGAAGTTTCTGAAAGCTGATAATTATGAGATACATAACTAAAATGAGTTTTAAATTCAGAAAATTCAGTTCAAATGAACATGGAATACAATAGCAAAAGTGGCATAGTATGCCTGGCTTTCTTTTGTTTTTAAGATGCAATTAAAATAATGTGCATTACAATGTACCCATATACAACAGTTCTTATTACTCAGAGGTACAATGCAGTCCCTATTTCTTTAGGACATAACACATGCATCTCCACCAATATAGCATATCTTTTTGTGTGGAAATTGGTAAGAGAGGGATTCACACCTAGACCTTGGATTTATCATATAGCTCCAGTTATAGGAAAATCCTACTAATTTGTTCACCTCTGCAAGATGCAAAAATAAACAAATGAATTGAAATGGGTCACATTATACAATAAGGAAGAGGAGGGATTGCAGTAGATTATGCACTATATGGCATGTCTTATATTATCTAAAGTCTGCAGTTATACATGCATACCACTCAGCTGTGCAGAATTTCAGAGTCTTCAGCTTTTTGCTTCATATTTTTTCTGTTTCCTATAAAATGTGTTATTTTCTTGCAAATAATTTAGTATTCTACTCACAAAAAAAAATGACAAACATCTATGTTTCAGACTTCATATTCTTCATAAAATGCATGTTAAGGGAAAACATGTCACTGTAGAAACTTCCTATGTTCATAAGAGCAATATTTAAAATCTGTCAATGATGTTGGCCTATCCTCATTTAGCTTTGGCTTTGTCCAACATTTATGAACAAAGAAGTTGAAGTGTACAGTTGTGTGGCATATTGCAGAAGATTGGTTAAATAAACCCAATATATATATATATATATATATATATATATATATATATATATATATATATATATATATATTTAGGCCTGTCCTCATGCACAGTCTACAAATCATGGCACCATATTAGTCAACAGTAATGCATTGTTTTGTGGAGAGATTAGAACATAAAGCTCAAAAAGAGAATTTTAAACAAACACCTCATTGATGCTCTCTAAGTATATAAAGACCTCGGCATTAAAACACCCACATGATATCCTAGTACAAGTGTCAGAAACACAAAAACAGATCCATTTTAACTAGGTAAAGTTCCCACACTCTAACACTCTGGTAGTAGAGTAGGACACAGTAAAGTATCTAAGGCTACATTCCTGTAAAAGAATTAGAAATTCTACTAATTCACAGCTTGGAAGAGAGAGTTATCTTAGGATGCAAATTGGATATCGATAGGGTTTGTCTCCTACTATTACTATTCCACAACTCTGATAGCGGTTTGAACATTGTCTCCATATTTGTAAACTGATTCCCCCTTGGTTAGCATTATCTTCCATAAGAGCACATTATCAACTATATTAGTTGGTTTAGTAAGAAAAGAAAAGCTATGGAGAAAAAAGTGAGTGGGGGAGTGGAGAGAGAATGGAAACTCATCATATTCAACATTTAAATAAGATTCACACAGATCAATGCATTCTTCTAGAAGCTAAAGATTTTCTGCCAAATTGCATACTTACTTTAGTTTATGCTCACTTAGAGGCTATACACTTAGTAGAAATATTTTGGGATAGCCATGCAAAAGAATTATTAAGCTACTTGTGAAGAAGCATTATGCCCCTTGAAAAGAGGGAATTCAGAATTCTGCACCACCAATGATGATGTCCAAAGTCCAAATGTCTTCTGCGGTCATCATTTTCTCCATTTGCACAGAATGCCTGAGACCGTCTTTCTCATCTTTTTTTTTGGTAAACTGTTGCCATCTCAGTCCCTATCTCTGGGGTTATAGACCCCTGTGAAGCGATCATGCTTCTTCACCCAACATTGATTTAAATGGTTGACACTGGCTTCATCCTTCAGTCCATTCAGTAAATGTCTAAATCTTGGCTTGGAGCCACATACATAATTTGGCAGTGTGTGAATTTATGCTTGTTTTGCTTGAGAAGACTTATCTGTGGAGGATATTCCTTCCATTTATTTGCAATCTTCATTGCAGTCATTGTGCAGGTAAGGAAGCTCTTGTATTGCAAGAATCCTTTGTACAATGTGTACAGATTCCTTATCTTTGAATGACAGGATATGCATAAGAATTACCGGGGGGGAGGGTGATTACTTGGGAGCTGCTAGACTTAGGCTTAAAAGCGGACTTAGCTCATTCCAAGGCAATCAGTGTGGTTATCTCCTTTGTCATTCCATGATATCACAATTTTTCTGCAAGTAAAAATCTTTCTAGATTATTATTATGGTAGTTATGATTTCTGTTCCCAATGTACTGCATAAGTCTGGTAGAAGAATGTCAGTCTCTCTTTTATTGTCCTGAACTGTTCTCCCACGTTCGTCATAGAATTTCAAGGACCCCAATCCTTCCAGCTGACTCTAACATTATGGCTTTAAAATCAGCAAATTGTTCCTTGGTGTATTTTTGGAAGGTAACTATATCATTTGTGATTAATACCACCATAATCCCAGAGGTATTTTGTACACCATTTTCTCCTCTTGGTCTGTTTACTTGACAAATATAATAGCTAATGGATGTGTAGCCATAAGGGGCATCATTTTCATGCTGAGCCTGTAATTGGTCATTGCTTGATCAGTGTGCTGCTCCAGTAACCACATTTCAATAAATAAATATATACATACACACATACATACATACAAACATACATAAATACATTTCAATAGATATAGGCTACAGATTACTTTAATTTATTGATGAGGGCAGCAGGTGGAAAATGCACTTTGTGACCTAACATAGGTCAGTAGCAAACATTAATAATTCAGGCATCAGAAACATCACTCTAGGCTAAAGCAAGGTGTATTAAAATAGAGGAGTAAGAGCAAATGGGTTTGCAGTTTTGGAACTAACACAAGACTGGAAGTCCACCAAAGTATTTAAACCAAACAAGGAAAATTGTTTACCCATCACCGTTATATTTTCATTTACTATAAAACATATTCTGTACCACTAACTGTCTGATGTTTCCCCACATATATATATTCTGATGTCACATTATGAAGTCCATCTCCTTGTAGAGGTCTTCAGGGTGGACATCAGCTAACAGAAATAAGGTTTCTTATGACATGATAAGATGCTGGATGATTCATTGTTTCCTCCCTTTTCTCAGGAGTAGAAGGCATATACTGCGGCTGCTTACTACAGGATAAACTGTGAAGAACAATTCTTATCAATTATGACTCACCTTTTTCTAGACTGGCTGGGATGTTTTGAGGGTGATCTGTCTTGCTCATAGCTTTCCTTGAGAAAAACTCTGTATTTAAGCTGATGTGTACCCCGCCAATTTTCAGACTGCTACACCACCTTTCTATCTACTATATAATGAATTGATATTTTCCAGGTTACAAAGTAAGACAGATGTCTTCTTGTGGGCAGGTAAATAACCTTTCATTTCCCAAGCTGACATTGATATGCCTTGGACATAGGGTTGAATGGGCTTCTCCCTGACCTCCTTCTACTGTTTGACTTTTCCAGTGCATTACAACTGGCTATCTGCTCAATATGATTGCTACAGTATTTCAAGGTTCTGCTAAAAAGGTTCTCTTCTTCATCCTACAGCCTCTGCTTTTTTGCCCTTTGCAGTGCATCAAGCAGAGCGCTTCTACCCTATTCAGTGAGCTGACTGTAAGAGTGGAGTGTCAGTAAAAGTACTATGAATATTTCAAAATCTGTGTTACTGGGGTCTGAGCAGAACAAAGTAGTCAGGTTGATTTTTTTCTTGAAGATTTTATATGAAGGACAAAGTAGGAAAATTTGTGTAAGACATTGCTATTAAGATCATCTTTCAAGCATAAGTATCATGCCTGCAGATTTTGAAAGCTCTGGACAAACACTTGCTCGGGGGTAGGTAATGAGAATGCACTTGATATGCAGCCAAAAGTGTAGTAACCTGAATAACTAAGAGCATGGTCCATCAAATGTGCCTTGGTGAAAGTGAAGCACTTCCAGTAGTTACTTATTTGTTTTAGAAACTGGCACATTTGTGAATTGAATGCCCATGTAGATTTTCAGTAGCCAAATCAACTCAGCAGTTTTCTTGTTATCACCAGTACTAAGCTGCTGGCTAAGTAATTTTTCAAATTGATCTTCAACTGCTTTATGTTTGACAATCTGCTCTTCACTTTTTAGTTTGAGGTTACCTCTATCTACAAGACTTGTAACATTTTTTATGAAGCTATTAGAGTTCGCAAGCAAAATTAATTGTCTCAGCTTTGGAAGTGTATCGTTGCTCTGCTGTAAATAAAACACTACAGAAATGCTTATATTTTTCCTGAGTGTTAGTATTTTTGCAATTTATCCCTATTGTTTTTCAGACTGTACAGACCTATCTAATTTCAGACATGACTAAATGAGATGGACACCCTTTGAAGAATTTTGTCAGGAATTACTAAAATATATTTTATTCAGGCAGTATTATACTTAAGCATACATTTTGTAGACATGTTGTAATACTTTTAGTCAGTCAGAAATGTCTAGTCTATGCTAGCCAGAAAGTTAGAAAGATGATATTGCCATTGTAGTGTGAATACTCTATATTTAATAGTATGGCCTACATATTGCGTGTGTCTTAGCTGAGAAAACGATGGGCATGCTGTCATATCTTTACAAACCATTGCCTCTACTTTAGTAGAACGGCATCCATTTGGCCAGTTGGTGGAATCCAGTCTGGAATGGAATGATTTTCCCATATTAGACTTAGTCAGGTAGGATTGTTTATCAGATTAGTGAAGGAAATGCAATTTAAGGAATCCAATGGATTTTGTTGAAACCTTGAATCCTAGTTATAGTCTAAATCACCTAACAGTATAACATTCAGACTCTACAAATGTGACATTGATTAGTAAATTATCATAGTAGTAGAATAAATGTTAGTGGTATATAATATAAGTGATCTATCCTTAGTTTGAGTTTTTCACCTTTGAGACTTTCCTTCACTAACCACTTTGGGTTGTGGTTATTAAGAATGGCGAGGAGTCTGTAAGTGCAGCATTAATACATTTTATAACTGAAAGGAATCTAGTTCCTCCTATTCTGCTGCTTGGTTTTCATTCTGAAGGACCTAATGGCATTTGCACAGAATGATTTATGGCATTTTATACTGAGCTTTTATCAAGGATCCTTTGATTTTCTGAATACATGGAATAAGCATCTCACTGTATGCTTCATTAAATGAAATAATTATTTATATTACTGCTGGTGGTCACTGTTGTTAGAAGAACTCCTTTGATATAGTTGGGAAGAATACGTTACTTAAAACTTTAGTATTCATTGTAAATTAAATATAATGCTTGTCCAACATTGGGTGTCAAATCAAAAGTTTTGAGGAGGGCATGGCCAACATGGTGAACTTTTAGCTGCAAGAAGAATTTCCTGTGCATTTCTAATAATATTTTTGTCAAGAGTTTATTTTAGAAACTTCATAAGCTTGTCAAGTTTGAAGTAAATCATCATAAGAATATTTTAAATACATTTATTTAAAAAAACATTTTTTTCATAAGTTTACTCTCAAAACTTCACATACAAGGTTTGGAACTTTTCTTTCAAAATGAACCATTTGAAAACTGTTTCACAAGAAGTGTCAGTTAAAAAAGAAATACAATTTTTGCTCACTAGCATTAACATTCTTTCATTAAAAACAGATAGGTTAGATACAAAAAATGGATACAACTAAAGAGGAATGCAGCAAGCAGACAGAAATGCTAAATGAGATGGTTAAGCAGCAGAAAACCGAGATATCTGAAATAGAAGAAGCACTAAATGATATTGATGGCAGACTGGATGAAGGTGAAACTCATACTGAATTTCCTTTGAAGCAGAATAATGTATTACTGGATGGAATAGATGATTTGAAAATAGATCTAGGAGAAACAATATCAGAATTTATGTATTACCTGAAAATTAAGACAGAAATAATATGGTAAATTTCTTAACCTCCTGGCTTCCAAAAATCTTAAATATACCAGAAGCATTATTCTTTGGAATTGAAAGACCCTTAAATCTTTGATAAATACTTCTAGACACACACAAAAAAAACAAGATATCTGAAATAGAAGAAGCACTAAATGATATTGATGGCAGACTGGATGAAGGTGAAACTCATACTGAATTTCCTTTGAAGCAGAATAATGTATTACTGGATGGAATAGATGATTTGAAAAGAGATCTAGGAGAAACAATATCAGAATTTATGTATTACCTGAAAATTAAGACAGAAATAATATGGTAAATTTCTTAACCTCCTGGCTTCCAAAAATCTTAAATATACCAGAAGCATTATTCTTTGGAATTGAAAGACCCTTAAATCTTTGACAAATACTTCTAGACACACACAAAAAACCCCTCTCCACCAATGTTAGTCATTGTCAGATTTATTTCCTGTCAAGATAGTGAACTGGTGTTAAAGATAGCATGGTCTAACTAATTGTTTAATTTTTAAGATCTTAATGAATTTTCTGTATCTGATTCATTATTTTACACTCATTATTCATATAGGCTTGGAACTCAGTCTAGAATAGGTAGGGTCTTCACATTAAATAATTAAATTTCTAGGCTGGAGAAAGTCAAATGTATTTCATGACCCATTATAAGTCATAATGCTATTACTTATGATATTATAGTTAAACCTACAAATTTAGTCTCTTGCAATACGTTACCTTCATTTTATAAAAATAAAATTAAAGGAACTTAAAATGTGTTTTCTTGAAAATTTTCAACAATTTTGAGATATTTTGGATTCTTTAAAGGCTTATCTATGTTGCAAAATAGTGGGTTGGTACATTAGTAAAACAACAGGATAAGGAATTTTTAGATTTACAATTAGAAATTAATAATATAAAACTCATTACTTAAAAAGGTAATAAAAGTGTTCTAAATGAAATGAAAAGTTTGAAAACAAAATATCTCAACAATTTACAACATAAAGTTTCAATTAGCTTATAAAGAACAAAATTGCAATCCTGTTATCTGAATTCTAAAAGTATGCATAAGTTAGCCCTTAGATTAAAAAGGCATACAATCTTATCATACAAAAGCAATTATTGTGCTGGATAGCAATAGAAAAGTTATAGATATAGAAGATATTTTGGATAGCTTTAGGAATTACTATAACAAACTTAATAATTCATATGATATTACAACACAAAAAGTAGTTAGAACATTCTTAAGAAATACACATAAATTAACTCTTGAGCAAGTAAAGAAACTAGAGAAACCCATTACTATGAAAAAATTTAAAGAACAAATAACCAAATTAAAGGATAATGAAGTTCCCAGCAATGATAGAATTATACTTGAATTATATAAATTATTAACACAGTGTTAGTTATTGTATTACAATTATTTTCTCTTGTCAAACACTTATCAAACATTCCTTCCTCTTGAAAATATATGCTTATTTCTTCCATTGTAAGGCAAGATAAGGATTCATCATATTTTCTTCTTATAGACCTATAACTTTCTTAAACATTGATTACAAACTCTTTATCCCTAATTATGCTAAAAATATTTTCTTCTTTTTTTCAATTTATGAGGGTGAAACAGATTTTATAATAAATAAACAATCATATGACAATATGAAAAAGAATTATTGATTGGATTGATTATGTTAATAAAATGAAAACATAGTTTTTAATAGATGGTTTAGATCTGAATAAAGCATTTGATTCTCTTGATTGGTTTTATATATCTTCTATACTGGGAATGTATACTTTGTCAGATAATGCCATTCAACGTATTAACTATCTTTACCATAATACCGCTGCCTTAATTAAATTAGGTTAATTTGTTTTCAAATGTGCTAAACAAATTGTCCATTATCTCCATTATTATTTGCTTTGGTGATTTAAACACTTTGCTAATTTTATAAGATCAAATTTAGATATAAAGGGGTTTAAAATTAATGATCATTATTCTTCAAAAATTCAGCTTTTTGCAGAGGATATTCTATTGACAATTGATAATATTGATAGATCTCTTGCTCCTTAATTAAATCATTCTTTTGAATCTGTACCATGATTAAGATTTAATAACAGTAAAATATATTAAATAATAGAGTGAAATGAATCAATAACAATGTTTAATGAATTTAACTGGGATAAAAAGCAAATTAAATACTTGGAGATTACATTGTTGTATAATTGTAATGAAATAACATTAATTAACTATAACAATATTTTAAACTGTGTTATGCTGCTAATAAATGCTTTGATTTTTTTCCTAAGGAGGATAAATTAACATTTAATTAAGACAATTATCTTAGAAAAATATTATATATTATTCAGTCAGCTTCTCCTTCCTCTTTGAAAGACTTTATTAAACAATTTATTAATGCGTTTGTAACATTTGTTTGGTTACCATTTAAACCTAGATTAGCATGCTGCCATCATACAAGAGATTGAATGAATGGTGGAGTGTGCTTTCTGGATACAAAATTATATGCTTTATCTTCTCTCATCAAAACTATAGTGCTATGGTTACATTTAAATTATTCTGCCAAATGAAAAAAAAAATACCTTCCTGAATTTATTTAGGTAAATAGTTATAAAAATATAACTATACAACATGCTCAGTTTTAGGAAATAACTTTAAATACTCACTAAAGAAATATTTTCCTAGAGACATTAATAAGCCATCTGATTTATACTATATGAACAATATTTTGTGCTATATGAATACTATTTTAGTTATATTTAGAAGCTTTATTTTTAAAAATCTGGATTTGAAAGATTGGTTAAATGCAATATTCCGTATAGCCTTCATTATCGATTGCATTATTACTCAAAATTTCACCAAAGTGCTGGATTTAAAAATAATCAAAACAGATTTTTTGGTATCAAATGATAAATGGAGAAAAGTGTATACTTCTGACTTTGTAATGAATAAGGATGATATTGTATGAGTAGCTAATTAACTATGCAAATTTATTAATTCCAAAAGTGATTTAATACTTGATAAAATAAGGAACACATTACCACTATTTATTGATTTTCTAAATAATATTGATTCAAGAAATTATTTAGGGAAACATATTTATCTAAACTATATAAATTAGTAAGAAAGATAAAATTGCACATTAAAAATTATTATGCTATTATATTAGAAGATGATAACATATTAATATTATCATTATCAAAGTAAACTGCATCTTCCTTATATTGGAAATTATTTTAATGTAAATTTAAACACAGAACCCATATTACTATTTTAAAACAGGACTTATGTATAAAAACGATATTGGATGCTGGAGATGCAAATGTATGTTAAAAGCTAACTGGCAACATATGATCTTTGATTGCAGCATGATACAATCTTTTTGTGAATAATAGTTTTCTATAAGCTCTATGGGCAGACAGATTTAACTTAATTAAATCACAAATTTTGTTTAATGCTCAAGTTTCTGGAAATGTTCCTAGTATGCAATACCCTGTTTTATGGAGTCTGTTGACTATTCCTAGAGAAGTTATTACAATAAATTGCAAAATATATTACTCCTGCATTTAAATAATTTATACATATTGCTAATACTGTTTGTCAAAACAAATTAGTCACTATTAAAACAACAAAAGATCAAGCTACTTTTTAGTATAATAACTGATTAAAGTTAAGTATTTGACTAGAAAAGTATTGATTTAAAATGTCTATAATAATATATATATATATATATTTATTAATATTTTATTCTTTTTATTTGAATGGAACTGAGAATGTGTTAGATTAGTTGCTGTAGATGCTACTGTAAGTAATTGTTTTTATCTGATTTTTTTTGGATGATAACATACTGTTTCACTGTGTTTAAAAATATTAATATTGTTTAAGTTAATTTATGCATACACACTAATGACTTGAAAAATAGTCTTTGTTAGGCTGTCACTATATTTGGTTAAGAGGATAATGTCTTACTGGAACCTCCTAAATTGTCATTTTCTGGGGAAGATTTTTCTGAAAAATAGCTTCCCATGCCTCTATACAATCCTCCCAAGATTTCTTAAAACTAGCACAATATCAAAACATATGAATAAAGCTAGCATTTTCCTTGTTACAGCTCCAGCACTCCCCTACTCCTAGAGTCTACCCAGTTACTAAAATACACTAGTGTCCCTAACCACCTAATGCAATATCTCATATGGTCATCCTACACTGAGGAAGAACTTTCAAATTGTTTCAGATTTAAACCGCACCCAATCCCTATCTTTCTACTGAAGCTGTAATATGTGCATAGCTGAACCATACACATTTTTTGAAAATAGCCTATACAGACCACCAAAAACTATTCTTTCTCTAAATTATGAGCTCTGGGATAAGTAGCAAATGTAAATTCTGCAGTGTTCTTCTGAACAGAGTCCAATATATCATATATACATTCATATGGCCTGAATTAAGTGTACAAAATGTGACCAGGATCTCTTCATGACACCAAATCTGTCCTTTTAACTCTGCCATGTTTAAGACTCATAACCCCATTGAAATTTCACTACAGCACATGTTCTATCTTTTCCTCCAAAAGAATGACTGCCCCTGAATCAAAATATTCTTGTTATTCCACAAATCTCTCTTCAAAACTCCATGTAATGAATCTTTAGAACCTTTCATCATTCTTGAAAACTCATTGTGAACTGCTGATTTTCTGTCCCTATTACATAGAGTTCCTTCAGGAAACTCATGGAGTCTTTATAATTCTCTACAGCAACTACCACAGCTAGACAATACAGATAAAAACCAGGCATACCCAAACTGCCATATCTATGCAGCCACCAAAATCTAAAGTTAGCAGTTCTATGGCCCTTTTCATTCCATGCAAACTTATCTCACAGATCTTGTATCTCTCCCATTCAGATATGTAAAGGCTTGGTTAAGGGCAGATTTTGAATGGTATACAAAACTCTAGGTTGGATCTGGATGAAGTTACTCCTACCAATGGAAGTAAAGTCTATAGATGACACCTAGATAGCAAAAAAGAAAATTATCATGAATTGTATTATAATTATCATATACTAGAGAATATTCATATTGCATCACACTTAAACCTAAATACTTAGATGATTTTTTCATGATGACATCTTCACAAATGCTTATAGAGGTCACTCCTACTCTCGCTTGATACATTTTCAACAATTTTCACTCAAGACCAGATGTTATCTGCAATTTGTTCAAAAATTTCAACCACTCCTGATAGTACCAAATTAAATCTATCCATGAATAACATGCAGCCATCTTTAAACATATGAAAAAAATGTCCATGTGGCAGGGATGCCCTCACTAGAAGCATACATTGATTGAGACAAAAAATAATGGCTGCCAGAAGACAACATTTTCTTAATTGCCTGGATATGCCAAAATAAACAAAAGTGGGAACAAGGACACCTCTGTTGTATTCCCCATGATATATTAATTTCCTTAGCATGACTGTCATTTATCAACAAATGAGCCCTCACATTCCAATATAATGCTTTCACTCAATTTAGGAACTTGGATCCTAACCTCTAATTTGATGATACTAAGAATAGAAACAGCCTCTCTAAGGTGTCAAGACTGTGACACCTTTATCCCACCTTTTAGTTTCAGCTTCTCATACCCAGCTCTCCACCAAACACCAATTATACTCAGCTCATCTCCCCTTAACAAAACCCCTTCACTTCTGGGAAACTAGTTGAGGTATAAAGGACTGAAGGCATCTTACTAACATATTGGCCAAAATCTTAGCAACAACATTAATTAAGGAAATGCATCCATGGTTTCTTGGCTGCTTAACCATCCCTGATTTGTGTAACAAAACCACCAATGCTTTTGTAAAAGAGTATGGAAAATGTTAATTTCTGCCCAATAGGTTTAAATCTGGGCTAACCAGGGAGCTAGAATACTCTGAAACATTTTATAAAACTCATTGATCAAACCATCATGACCAGGATCCTTCCTTGACTTAAGACCTTGAATAGCATCAGACACCTCATTTACTGATATATCTTTATCAATCTCTTCAGACTCTAACTGAGATAGTTTATTTGTTAACCAATTAACCTGCCAAACTGTAGTCCTTTGTCCTGCATTTCCGTCTATTTTTGAGGGGTATAGTTCCTTATAGAAATCCATAATAAGATCTGAATTTTTGTCCATAAGTCCCATTGTACACAGATCACTGTTTCTCTGCTTAGCCTTTGCAGGTGACCATCTACCTTGTCTAGCTACGCTATACCAATGAAGATCCTAAAGAGTGATAAGCCTTTTCTCAACTACTGAGGTGTCCATTTCCATAATATTAACCTGCAACCTCATTATGTTGAGTTTCCACTTTTCAATGAATATTCTGTCTTCTTCTGTCTCACTTTCTATATGTCTCTGCAATTTTCTAACTCGTTTCCATTAGATAATCTGCCATAACTCCTTGCCCTCCCAATGTCCTCCCATAGCCATGAATTTCCCTTGATTATGCACATTTAAAGTCTTTGTGCTACTTATTAAATTACATTGCTTTCTGCCCTACCAGTACTCCCAAGGACCTGTAGGTGGGGCAATCCACAATCCATCCTTCCATTTCCACCTACCTGATCCTTTTCTGTCCCTCAATGTACCTACAGATATAATAACATGGGAGTGATCCAATAAACATTTTTCACCTATATTTATATCTCTAATTTAGATAAGTGACCTATTTTGAACCAGCGCTCTATCTATCCTACTTTCTTCTACTCTATTCTATTCTACCTTGCTTGTCACAATTCACCCCTTGAGAAGGTGAACGCTATCATTTGTGGATGCTTCCCTCTCCACACATCTACTCAACCTTCTCCCTACATCCATTTAGCCACCACTGATCTGGCCTTACTATTTGTCTCTTTACAACTACATTTTATATCTCCAATCCACTACTAAGTTAAAGTCCCCTGCTATAATTTCATTTTTGCATTTTGGTAACTAGTTTGGCCATATATCATAAAAGTAACAGTATGAATTGGATGCATCAGCAATTTGGCCTGTATGGTGATGCTACTTTCCAGTCTTATCCTCCTACATTCAACCCTACTATGACCCATTCCCTATTTTTTATGTTCCTTTGCCCTTTTCACAGAATAAGCAAGATATTTATTTATCATAATAACTACTCTTTTTATCATTCCTCCTTTGGCTGAACTATATTCTACTACCCCCATAATCATTACCCCGTTTTGACACTTCCTTGTGCTTAAGTGTAGCTTCCAGTAATAGCACAATATCAGCCTGCATCTTCCTAAACCTGCATTGCAACTTTGCCCACTTGATTGGATGACCAATTCCCCCTGTGTTCCAAGTTACCTCTCTGATGTGATCTATTTATCTACCATAACCACCCTCATCTCCTCAGGACAGGTTAGGTTGAACCTGACATTTGGATCCAGATGGAATCTATGCCCAGCTCTTAGAGCTGGAGCGTTCATAAGATATGTGTAAGTAGAAATACTGGCCAGATACATGGGTGCATCTCTTCCTCCAGAGAAGAATGATATACATATTCAGTTATTAACATTCAAAGTGAAACCCCTAACAAATCAGAACTATTAAAAAAACATTAGCACATCCAAGAAAAAAGGATGACATCATCAACATATGAATAAGCATATAATAGGTGTGTAAATAATACAAGAACTAGTTGATATATTCTACAAATTAACAGTCAAGAAAGACTCTAGTTTAACCTTGAATGGAGTAGTATTAATTTTAAACAGTTGAACTGCTCCATGGGGTGAGTGAAGAAAAAAAAACATTCTCAGCTGGTGCCAAACTATGCTTTCTTGCCAACTTGCAAACATCTGCTTCACATCAACAAACAAGACGACTGTTTTGTTTTTCAGACACCTTTACTGAATTATCACTTGTGAGATAGGCAAATTTAAATTCATATCAAAGTACTCAAACTATATTAAAATAACAAACATTATACTTCATGCATATTGCTATATATCATAAAACCTAAGCAATATTACATATATTATTCAATTCCTGCTTTTTTTAAACAAGAAACATTTTCATTAAACCATCACTTACTACATAGGCAATCATTCCTTTATATAAATGAAAACAAACCACACAAAACCTAAGCAATATTACATATAGTATTCAATTCCTGCTTTTTTTAAACAAGAAACATGTTCATTAAACCATCACTTACTACATAGGCAATCATTCCTTTATATAAATGAAAACAAACCACACCAACACAATCCTAGTTGCAAGCATTTTACATCACAAACCATACTGACACACTCCCAGTTGCAAACATTATACATCACTTATAATCTACCCAATCTTTCTCACTCAAACATTACATAGCTCATTTAAGTCCTGCTGTGTTTTGATTGTTATCCACCCCCAACAAATCCAGTCTGTGAACCAGCAAGTCTTTTAATATCCTACTTGATTTGAGATTTAAGCTGACTTGTTAACACCTTTATCAGTCTCCACTTTTAATCTTTCAGTTATATTTGAATGCAAATCATCTAACCTTTCTGTAAATCTAACCTTTGTTGACTTAAAGATGCACTGGCGATTGAGGAGGGCTCCTGCTCCAGAATTGATGACTATTGGCCACAGATGTCTTCAACAGGTTGATCCACACAAATCTCGGATCCCATTGTCTCATTGTTCACAATATTGTCCTAAAATGAAATAGACTACAGATTTTCTTCTTTTTCTGTATCATTTTATAGGTGAGAGTAGAGTTATGCAACTCTCTTCTATGGAATGATAAACAGTCAGGTCCCTGACCCTATTCAGCTTCTGTACCATCCTAACATGTCATCATGTGAGGGCTATGTTAAACCCTCCCTTGGACTCCTAATGGTGTTCCTTCAGTGGAAACTCTCATCTGCTTGCCTCCAGGTTAATAAAGAGCTTCATGTAGGGATCTGAAGCAGCAACATTGTTAGATAGGACTGCCGGGATATCAAGGCCTTTTGTTTCATCAAGTGACAAAATTCCTAAAAAGAACAGTGACTCAGATAAGTTTTCTTTGAAAAATCCTGGAAAGCCTACACTGTAAATCCATAGACCCTAATACCATGTAAGAGGTACATGTTTTTTAAAAAGAAAACATTACTTTGCAGAATATGAATGAATATTAATTAGCACTTGAAGAGACAGATACATGTCAAAATGCTTTGTGCCTACATGACGCATGTGATCAATTTCCCAGTCACCATCTGTGGGAGCATTTAGTGCAGGCGACAGTTTGTTGTACAAAAATAAAGCAAGATCTCCATCTACCACTGATTAGGGGACCACAGTTAGTCTAAGATTCCCTCTGTGATGTTTAGTTTCCAAGTCTCCCACTTTGACTTGCAAACCTTCCACCATCATTTTTAGTTGACATATTTCTTCCTTCTGCTTTGCCAGGAACACAGATTTTTCATGCAGAGAATATTATATGTGGACAAGATCCAGTCCTGTAGACCGTTTGTCTCTGTAGAAACCTAATGGAGCATGGCAAGAATCTGTTCTTAAGCCTGCTGATCCTGCTGGCATTTTGCTTGTTCTGCATGATTTATTGAAACCATGCCCAAATAATTTATTTTAACTGCTAAAATATTTTTTTAGAATTTACAGCACCATTTAAAAAATAGGCAAAATCTCTGAGGGTAGTTATTTATTTATTTTACATTTGTTGACCGGATTTGTCTGACTGAGCTAAGTAGCCCATTTTCAGCGGTGGCCCGGGGAGAAAATCACCACATGTTCTATAGATTATCATTTACAAAAATAAGTAAATAACAACTGGTTTACAGAAAATATTATAAGCAACATATACATGAAAAACAAGGATTTACTACAGTAAACTAATCATTATGTCTGTCAGATTTAGAATCCTACATCATTCGGAAGGACTAACAATAATTTTGTCACCAGACATAAAATCTTACATTATGTAGATAAGAATGTATGTAATGTGCTTAGGATGGAGAAGTTAATGTGAGACAAGGTCTAGAAAGTTAGAAAAAGTACATAGGTTGGGAGCAGATAGAGGTGTGCACTTAGGGTTGATAAGCTGTTTACGGGGGGGGGGGTTCAGAGGCAGGTCAATTGGCTTAACAGGTATTCTTTAATGGCTAGCTTGAATTGACTAAGTTGCTTGAGTGACCTGATCTCTAGTGGGAGTTTGTTCCAGGCCTTGGAAGGATTACAGCTATAGAGAAAATATCCTTTCTTAGTTTTAGGTTTGTGAATTTGTAGCCGATCTAGGTTAGAACTCAGCTGGTGAATAGTGGGAAATGACAGATGATAGGGTAGGACAGTAAGAAGGCTGATAAAGGATGGAGTGGATGATCTAGAGCTGAGGGAGAAGAAGCTGGTGAGGTAGTTCAATCCAGTTAAGGTGTTTGAGTGACAGACACTGATGTGACTTGTACATGTGATGGATGGCAAATTTGGCTATCTTGTTGTAGGTAGATTCAACTTTGACAAGGAGTGTGGAGTGGAGGCAAGTAAGAATTTGAGAGCCATATAATAGACTGGGTAGGAGGTAGGCATAAGAGAGAGTTATTTTAGCTTCACTGGTGAGAAACGTTTTGTTGCTGTAGAGGAGCCCTAGTTTCTGATGAGTTTTCTTGATACAGTTGTTAATGTGTAGATCAAATTTAAGTTGGTCATCAATGATGACACCAAGGAGTTTAAAGCTAGTTTCCACCTCAATGTGTGTGTGCTGTTGAGGGACAGGATTGTCAAAGTGGATTTAATGTGGTTGTAGTTTTAGGAAGAAGAAGCAGTAGCTTAGTTTTTTTTTTGGGGGGGGGGTTAAGGATAAGCTAGTTATCAGGGAGCCAGTTTTATATTGAGTTAAAGGAAGTCTGTGTTGTAGAGATGAATTTGGAGGGAGAGTCAGCAATGGTGATGACAGCAGAGTCATCAGTGTACTGGACCAGTGATGACTGAGGGCAGGAAGAATAAAGAAGATTGGTGAAGATGTTGAAAAGTAGTGGACATCTGTCAGTGAGATAGCTGGAAAACCATGCAGCAGTAGCAGGGGAGAGGTTAAGGTTGGTTAGTTTGTGCAGAAGGAGAGGGTGAAAGATGGTGTTGAAAGCTTTAGAGAGATCTAAGAATAGGTTGGAGACAAGTTTGTTGTTATCTCTGTCAAGGCATATAGTATTAAGGAATGATAGTAAGGCAGTAGTAGTACTATGCTTTGGACCAAAACCATGTTGAGGAGGTGTGAGTAGATTTTCAAAGTAGTGCATAACTTGTTTATGAATGCATTTTTCTAGAATTTAGAGAGAGAGAGGAGAGAGGATGGCAATTGGTCTAAAATTAGTGATGTCTGAGGAGTTATGTATTGGTAGAGTGAAGAATTGTTTCCATATGGAAGGGACTTTGGACTCTGAAATGGAGCGGATGATTAAGATAAATACATGGAGAGCAACAGAGTCAGCAGCTAACTGAAGGAAAAGGGATGGAATGTTGTCGGAAGAAGCTGAGCAAGGTTTGAGTTTAGAAAGTATGGATTTGATGTAGCTAGTGGGTACAGGTTTGAGGAGAAAAGAATTTGATGAGAGTATAGTGGGATTTGATAGAGAGTGTTTAGAAATATTATTAAAGGTAGACGAGTTGGCACTGGGATTAAATAGTTTGGATATAGAGTCAATGAAATATGTGTTGAAGGTGGAGACAATATCTTTGGGAGTCTTATCAAGATAAGGATTGAGGGTGCAAGGACCACAAGGATGTATTATGTGGTTTAATGAATTCCAAAATTTTAGGGGGTAAGATTTCAAGGCTGAGAGTGAATTACAGTAAAAGTCTCTTTTATCTTTATTAATCCACTTTTTGGTCTGATTTCTAAGTTTTTTTATATATTTTAGCAAGTCTGCAGGGAGCTTTTGTTTATGTATGGGTAGTTATTAAAAAAATCACACTGCTGTGTTGGGCTGCCTGCCTTGACCCCAGTAGTATAAAAGATTAGTTAAAGCTTTTTTGTCAGTGTCAAGAGGAAAATAAGTCAAATAACTTTCTCTATACAGAATTTAATCCTAAAAGTGAGACAGTTTTTGGGAAAGAAGTTTTGTCCTACGATTCAAAACAGGCTACTACCAGTGGTGACCTCTAACACAGCCATTTTACTGTCTGTGGTATCCCTTTCCACTTGAAGGGCAGCGGTACTGCAATGATTTTTTGCTGCCTGTAAGAATCACTATAATGGGCTGTCTCCAAAGCTTACCACCAATGTTAATGAGGCATACTGTGAGAGCAGTGCATGCTAGTCAGTCATGTGCTCTTTCACCGAAATATCTTCAGTAAGGGATTTACACAGCTAATCACTGAGCAGAGTAAAGTAACACAGTTAGCTACATTAATTAACATGGCCAAAAGGCAATATTTGCCCATTACTTTCAATGGGAGAGACCATGTTACAGCTATGTTTTGGGAGTTTAGCAGATATGTACTGGTAGGGCTGTGAGAGTGTCTGTGTGAAGAAGAGAGTGTGTATGTGTGTGTGTGTGTGTGTGTGTGTGTGTGTGTGTGTGTGTGTGTGTGTGTGTGTGTGTGTGTGTGTACATGTGTGGGGGGATATAGGGGTAATAATCATACCTCTCTACTGTCCAGATTTTCACAGAATGTCCAGATTTTTGCCTCATGTATTTGGTCTATTCCTCATAAAAATTGTAGTTTTCTGGATTTTTGTGGCAAAATAGTGAGGACTGAACTCACTAAATAATGACAGGCATTTGAGTTTCAGACTTCATGTCCTTCAGAAAATGTATAGTAAAACAGGACCTTTTATTCTAGCAACATTCTAAGTTTATAAGAGCAATATTTAAACAGTTTTCCTATTTTCAGGGCTTTGTCTCCCCATTATTTTTGGCTTTGTCCAGATTTTTCATGCTAAGAAGTTGAGAGCTATGAGGGTATGACTGGATGTATAAGTGTGTGTGTTGTGGGGGGGGGGGCTGTGTCTATAAGACCAAACAGGTAAGAGACTAATGTAGGCTGAGTGTGTGTGTGTGTGTGTGTGTGTGTGTGTGTGTGTGTGTGTGTGTGTGTGTGTGTGTGTGTGTGTTTCTTTTGATAACTCTCAGCACCTGTAGACTATTGAACAAAGGCAGTAATACAGGGATGGAACACTAGACACCAGGGACACTTTTGTAGTACTACTCTAACTTAAACACGAAATTGAATAACTGATTTTGTATTAAGTAACTCTAAATGAACACTGAGTATGAAATTTTATTAAATCCATAACCACCCTATTAGGTACCCAAAGCACCAACCCACTTACCATTCCTACTCCTATCCCAGACTACCCCAACCTCCTCACTTTTAATACCATTTGAACTGCACAAAAAAACTCCTCACCAAGCTTAAACCCTGTTGTCTTGCAGCTGACCTACTTCCTAATGAATTTCTAAAGATTTCAGCTCCTTCTATCGCTTACCCCATTTCTATCTTGATTAATTGTTCAATTACAGAACAGTACATCCCTCCTCTCTGGAAAGTATCACACATCATTCCCCTCCACAAAGGCGGACCCTCCAGGGAGCTAACCAATTATCATCCCATAGACATCCTCTCCCCCCTACGCAAAAATATTAGAAAAATGCATCCACAAACAACTCCTACACAATCTTAGTCTTAACTTGCTGTCTAGCTCTCAGCATGGATTTTGTCCTAAACATAGTGCTAGCACATCTCTAATATCTTTCACTAATACCATTCACAATCACATAAATGAAGGTCACTCTGTCTCTTCTATCTTTCTCGATTTGTCTAAAGCCTTTCACACTGTTTCTCACCGACTACTAAAAAAACTCTCATCTTATAGCCTCACTACTGCATCTGTAACCTGGTTCCACCGTTACTTTTCCAACCATCAGCAAACAACTAAATGGGCTAACAGTGTCTCCCTCCTACTCCCCATCTCATTCGGCGTACCCCAAGGCTCCATTTTTGGTCCCCTCCTTGTTACCATATTTACTAACAATCTCAGCTCTGCTACTCAACTGGCTCACATTGTCCAGTATGCCAGTGACTCCACACTTAGCAGTGACTCCACAAAAGCAGGCATGGCTTAGTGGTAGGTCATACAGACTAATGTTTATATGCTCAGCCCCCTCACTACAAGAACTTCAAATGCAAACTTCCTTTCAGGACATAGAAAGATACCTCTCTGCACATCAACTCATACTTAACCCAAACAAAACTAAGAGTATTGACTTTAGAAACAAATTATCCAAACCTGGATGCATTCCTTTCACAATCCTGTCCTCAAATGGAACCATAATACAGCCCAGTAGCCTGACTAAACTGCTAGGTGTCACAATAGATGAGTACCTAAAATTTGGCAAACATGTCTCTTTTACCATCAAGAAAGTTCACACCAAACTTGCTCTGAATTTCTATTTTTCATGATATCAATAAATGGCCCTTTGTGTAGCTCCATTTAATGCAGAGGACTATTTTTCTGAATTTAGGTGTTTAGTGCACCACGTAGGTTTTAGCCCAGGTAAGTGTTTATGGTGAGGGTATCATTTAGCTCCACCAGACTCAACCAAAGACAACCTCACAACAGATAACATTGCATTGTTAAAGCAGCAGGCATTTGATTAACTCACATATTAGAAAGCTGCTCCATAATATATCATAACTGTGCAATAACGGTATTAACAGTACTTAAACCACATGTATTATTTTCTGCAGCAAAATCAATGCAACATACAATGTTATAAAATTTCACAACCCATAACAAGCAACAAATTTTAAAATGTAAGCTGTGAACTAAGTAGTTATCTGTCTTTGCATTTGTCCAGTTAGACATTATTAGTATTCTATAAGTTGTAGACATACTCTCACTGTATGCCAGTTTGGGAAAATATAGCCAATGATTTCTCTTACTCCATCCGAGTTGTACTGTAGCAGCAGGCTATGTAACCACCATCCAAGTTGTTTCTCTGCTTTACAAATCACAATCCATTTCAGCTCCAATAAAACAGAAAACATGAATGATCTCTGTTTTTAGACCTTGCAAATATGAATGTTTCAGGGGATAGAGACAGCTGACATACCAAACCTATATTGTCACAATTATGACTGATTTCAATAAAATTCCCTTTGTATAAATAGTACATGTTTCCTCACTAAAAAATCCAAGTTAGAACCCATGTGAACTTTTCTAGATGAATACCTCTGTAGTTTAAATCTGCAACATCTTGTGTCAGCTTATTAAAGGTAGACTCAATATAATGATTCAAAGCAACAGTGACAATGCAAACAAAGGAAACCAAATTTTCTTTGTTAAAATATGAAAATACCTAATCCAGGTGGACCTGTGGAAGACGGAGTCAGGATAGTCAGTCACAGCAGTTATGATCATGCAACCAGAGCTTTAGCAAATGTACTCATTAACAACAAAATATTTTACGGTCTACTTTTATCCTAAGGATCAAAACTAGAAATTTCAACAAAGTTGATATACGTCTCTTGATATCCAGTGCAGTCATCATCCTAGCCACAGTGTAGCGACTGAACTCTATCTATTTCCTATACATTACCTGATGTCCAGTTGTTTTACATTCAAGCAGTGTAGCAACTGCATTCTTAAGTGAGGTAGGGAAGGTAATAAACCTGTTTGTACTTAGTGTAGTAGCTGCTACATTAAGTTAAAACCTGGTAGGACAGATATGCTTAAAACTAACGTGTTATTGTTACTCATAACATGTAGCTGCACAAGAGAGGAATATTAGTATTGGATTGGTGAAACAGAGTAACATGTAAGAATATGTATCATACTGACTACTACTCTCCAAATTTTAGATTTTGGAGAACAGTGCCTCTTGGTGCTTGTAATGTTCTTCTATTGAAGTATGAGTTGAGCTCATTTTAAGGTTTTACCACATATACAGTTTGCCTGGCAGTCTCAGTGAAGAAAGAAATTATATGTATAATGAAGGAAATTATATTTATTCAGAGCCATATATAGGTTGTCTTCCTCAGCATTTCCTCAGATTGGTGCCTTCAATTTAAATGGGACAACAACAAAAGTCTTCCAGAAATTGAGGACCAAAAAATGCAGATTGCTGCAAAAGTAATAAGCATCTCACTGCATTTATTTCCACTCTGGGATTTTAACTGCAAATGCAGTTGTCAGTGTCCATTTATAAAGTCGCAATATCATTATGGCTTCAAAATGAATAATGATACTGCACTCATCTTCCATATGTAGCTACCTATCATGTCCCCTAACAGTGTGCACCTTTTGGCAGCCCCTCCTGTTGTTGTCCTAATTATGGTTCTGGCCTTATACATAGTTTTACGTTATCCCTCTTTTATAGCCTGTATATCTCTGCAGCTTTTTGGTGATTCTTCCATATCTTATATATTGGTGCTTCAGTTGTCACTGACGATATTATTTAACAGCATTCTTTGGATGAGCTTCTGCACTGTATTTGTTAAATTGTGAATTCCCTTGTTTTGACTCTAAGTTATATACTATGCTTTGTACTAGATATTTATTCTTTTAAGTGTAAATACTCAAACTTTTTCTTTTCTTGATTCTGAAAATATGAAGAAACATTTTGAGTGTTCATTATTTGATAATGTTATAACACTTGAAAATGTGAGTTTTCATTTCTGTAGGCAATGTCTTTATATCACTTATATTCAGACTTGTGGAAAGGTCTATGCTTTACAATAAACTCCTAAGAAACTATTTACTTAATTACCATTTCTTCTCCAAGTAAGTGATCTTGTTCAAGGCCCTTTTTAGCCATGACATGGACCATAAATTAGATGTCATCACAGCACACACTTGTAAACATTTAGTGGTGTACATTCAACAACAAATACAGAAAATGAATGGTACAGCATCAACAGTTACTTGAAATATTTGCAATGTCAAGAGGAACAAACATTCTGATGCCTTGTAATGGCATTTTCTCTACCCATAATTAATTATGCCTAATACAAGCTTCTTCCATGAGGGGTATTAATATATTTTATAATTGACAGAGTTATGTCATGCTGAGCTGCTATCACATGTTTTCTATCATCTTTTCCACCTGTCCATTATTCTGATAGCTGAATAAGGATTAGATGTGTGTTTGAATTCCCACTCTCTGATAAATTTCTTAAATTTATGATTATTGAACTTAAGTCCACTGTCTGAAACAATTACTTCAGGTATATCATGCTTAGAAAATGTACACGTGGGGTCATTTATTACACTAGCATTTGCAAAATCTTGCAGTTATATGATTTCTGAGAAGATGAAATAATAGTCCACACATATTAAGCAATTATTTTCTTAATAGCACCGTCTTTCTTTTAAGGGTTACCTGGTATGTCGTGGAAAAAACAGCAACAGTTGTGCATTTTCCTTATGGTCTGCATTATGGAGTTTATTTATTTGTTTATTTATTTTACATTTGTTTACTGGGATAGTCCGACTGGATACATTGTCCATTTTCAGCAGAGGCCCAGGGAGAAAAGCTCCACTTATTGTACAAAAACAATTAACAAACAAGAACAGAGCAAAAACGAAGAAAAATATACAATATTTCTCAAAGTTTAACACAAGGTACAAACAGGCAAAGCTGTCAATTATACAATAACTCACTTCATATGTAGGATGGTTAGTTTGCTAATAAGCAGTTAAGTAAAGAAAGAAAGAAGAAGTTTACACCTCTTTGGTAATTTTTCTCTTTGTTTAGTATCATCCCTACTTATAATGTATTTATTAATCTATATGCTCTTTCCTTACATTTGACAATTCCTAAATATGCTTTGTACACCTTTCCTAGCATAGCTTGGCTTTTAACTTGGAATTATTCCTCTATTCTGTTTAAAATTCAAAGCCTTGCACTCATGAAATGTCATATCTGTATTGTTAAATATGGCTGGAACTGTTTGTGTACTGATGTAATTTGTTAAAGCCAACTACCCATAATGGATTTATTTTAATAACTACATTTCCTTATCCCATATACTGAATTTTCTGAGTTCATTCAGATTTTTTCAGCTGAGATAGGGAGTGTGGAAGAACCAAAATAACTCCAAGATACTCCTCTAGCAAATTCTCTTTTTGCATCTTTGAATAAGCTCTACTTAGTGGGAAAGCTATTTGCATTTTCTTTCCTGGTTTATACTAAACACTAAGACTGCACTTTTTTATTAAATTTGAGTGCATTATTTATAATATTGCTAGCATTTTGTGATTTTTTTTTTCTTTTTAAAGAGGCTAAGCAGTGGTTTGTGATTTGATTTACCATAAAAATATGCATGAAATTTCTTAGATCTGTATAAAATTGGAAACATTTTCTTTTTTGGTTTTGCATACCTTGTTTAGCTTCTGTTAGAGCTTTTGATTCACATGTTATTTATTGGCTTATTTTCTTAAATCTGTACTGCTGCCAATCTGTATCTACTTGTGGTATTAGAAGACTAAATGCATGAGATATTTTACGTGTATTCACATCTATAAAAAATTCAAAATCTCAAAACTTCTGTCTTGGTCAGCTAATCAAAACAAATCCTTAACATGTTCTATTAGTCTTCTCAGTAGAATTGCAATGTCAGATAAAATGCATATGAACTTTCACACAACTTTTTCAAGAAATCTCAGAAGAACTGATTTATATATTAGTTTTTGAACATTCACTGTAGAATTGACTTTTTTCCAAATCTGCCATTAGTCCTTCTGACACCAGAACACTGCCCATATATTTAAGATTAGGCACAAATATTTTCAAAGTTATTCTTTCTCATCTAGAGACAGTTCTTATTTAGTTTATCAAACAGATTAATTAGCCTTGAACATTGTTCCTATTATGTAGCTCTCCAGTAAGGTAGACTGGCTATTCTATTGAGCACATCCACTAAACTTCAAATTATCTTAACAATAGTGTTCTAAAATAGTTCTGTTATTGATATCAATGTGTCATCTGAGAAATCTGCATATTCTCTGTAGAGTATTCAAATTGCCTATATTTTAACTAGCCTAATCTAGTTTAACTTATTACAGTGGGTCCAGTATCTCTGGAAAATTGGACGAGATCTTAAGGACAGATATGGAGATAATGCATTTTTTTAGTATATGGATTTTCTATTGTAAAACCAACACACATATGAGTTCATAATAAAGCTTATTTTGGATTAGACACTAGCAGAATATATATATATATATATATATATATATATATATATATATATATATATATATTTTTTTTTTTTTTTGGTTAATAAAGTACGTGTATTATCCAGTTAATTGCTATACATCTTCCTATTAAAATGAATGGAAAAGAATCTAGAGGTGAAATGTTGTACTATCCATAAATATCACCTGTCAACTCTACTCCCCTCTCATAGTTTCAGCGCATGCACATTCAGCCCATATCATGTGAATGTGTGCCCTTTATACCTGCAAAAAGTTGTTTATTGCATTCAGTCTCAGTGCTTTCCTGGAAATCTCTATCACTTCATAGGTTCATAAGTTCAAAGGTAGGTACTAGACTATATGCCTGAGGGCATTTATAAGCCTTGCTAGAGTGTGTCGGCTTTTACCGCCCCATTGATTAATTAACTGATCCTCTGTCAAGCAGAGCCAATAAAGTGATCCCAGGGGTATATTTTCTGTTACCCTTTGAATAGATACTCTCAAGAGGTGCAGGTGCTTCAGTCTTCTAAGACACATTTTATGGCATGGCAGGAAACTAAAAAAGATAATAACACCAGTCACACTGAGAAGGTACCCTTCATTAGTAAAATATCATCAAGCTTTTCTGAATGAAAAAATAAAACTTTATTTTTAAAAAGACCTAATTGTAGATATAAGATTGTATTGCAGTTGCAAAAGGAAAATAAAATAAAATATTTCATGCAGATAGATGGATTGGAGTAAACCTTTAATTGCGCATATTTGTGTTATTTATTCTAATTGACTGAAGCATCAGGATGAAAATAAAGTCCAACAAGTTTGTCTTCCAGAAATTCTTGGCTAAAGTTTCTCCACTAGTTAGAATTTTCCAAGTTCAAATAATAGCCCCAAGTAAGTAGAAAGAAAAGGAGTGCAGTAGCTGTTATTCACTATATTCCTCATAAAATAGAAAGCTTTCCATGTTCATATAATGGTCTCAGTCAAACGTAAGAAATTATGTCAGCTCTAGTTCAAAGTTAGATTGATTTCAAAGTTTAAATAGTCTTTCAGAAAATGCAAAAAACACATAGCAGCAGCTCTGTCTCAGTAAACTTCTCAAACGTTAGATTTAAAACCACAAATAAACATGAATAAAGTCTATCTTGCATTTAAAAATAAGCCATTAGAATGCACAGATAATTCTATACTATAGTGGTGCAACTCAGCACCTCAAGAAAACAGTGATCACGACAACTGTAGGCAATTCCATTTTATTAAAAGAAAACAGCTATGAATCCACATGTAGCTCTAATGAAATGCACAGTTATTTACATTTTAAATCCAAGAAAACATATGTCATTTGACAGTCACCATAATCTTTGAAAGACTAAATTATTATATTTAAACTTACTTGTGTAAGAGGCAAGAACTACTTAGCAATGGAGTAGAAGAAATTGAGTAAATAAATTAAAAGAAGAAACTTTAAGTGAAAATAAAGTTCAATAATCAAATAAAATGATGATTACATTGTCAAAAATGGTAGAGCACAGGGGCTCACTGGTTAAGATCTCCATCCATTTTAAATGTCTAGGGTGCGAGACTCAATTTTATTTTCAAATCACTGTTCGTCAGGAGCTTTCCATTCTCCCAATGTCTCGATGTTTTTTCAAGTATATCAATCTCATTTGCCTCCCAAAAGCATGGCTACTATAAGCTGATATATATATATATATATATATATATATATATATATATATATATATATATATAGATATATATATATACATGCCTCTGTAGGCCTAGCAACCATCTATTTTTACCTAACCAAAACATACAAATAAAAGAATATATATGACTCTATGTACAGTGTGTAGAACAGTGATTGTGGAGTGGTGATCCTCTTGGAAACATTCTGGAGGATGCATTTCATCCCCATTTTCAGCCATATCTTTTGGTTGAAAAAGAAGGGTTTCATTTATCTGTGTAACTGCTGAATTGAGATGGACATATTTTTCCATTATTGTCCACAAAATCCATGAAGTACCAAAATGAAGGTATAGTGCTCTCTAAATTCAGAGACCAGAAGAAATTATGAGAGCACCAATAAGGAAATACTACAGGAATGCAGCCGAGGAGCCCAGTGGAAAAATATACAACTTCAAATTGAAGATTATGTTGTTAAATGAACTACGGGATGGAGGAGAGAACATGAGGTGCCTAGCTGAAGCCTTGACTTGGATGGGAAACTATATAGTCTTTAGAATATTGAACATTGATGAGAAGGGGCATATTTATTTATTAACATTTGTTTACTGGGAAAGTCTGACTTGGAATGAAGCCAGTTTTCAGCGGAGGCCTAGGGAGAAATGCTCCAGCCACATGTCTTTGTAATGTATACTGCACGTCATAACATATACTTTGTAACATATACTTTAGAATACTGGGGAGAGCAATACAGTGAAGGCAGATATCTCCTATTATCCAGCTAGTAAATTGATCTGGTCATAGAAGATGTGGAAACATTACTGAAGAAGTGAAGGTCCTTAGACAAAAAGAACACACGACAATATTTTCCTGGTTGCCTGTTGTGGATAGATCTATTTTTAATAGTTTGATATTTACATGCTGTGCCCCTGTATCATCTTCCTTCTTTTCTTAAAAGAGATGTTTATGCCCCTTGACCATGTTAGCTCACTCAAGATTTCAGATGATGGAGTGATAGCTGTTCCAAAATCTAGTCTTGAAACATCTGGCAAATATCATTTTGCTTATCTTGTCCTAGTTTTGTGAAATCATCTGTCTTCCTTGCTTGGGAAAATGACAATCAGGTCTCTTTTTAGTAGCACACTTTATTACCAGCATTTTAAGTATGTTGTTTGAAACTTCAATGTAAAACGCAGTACATCTACTTTATGTATAATGTGTGACAATCTTGTTTGGTGATATTGATAATGCCACTGTGATTATTTTCTTTGGAGTAGATTACAGAGCTGGCTACAAATTGTCAGGCTGTCTTAGAGGAGGGACAACTGGCACAAATTGTCCTGGGTGCAGGTATTTGGCTAACTACATTGTTTTTATGTAGTAGTCTTCAAGGAGTGGTTACAAAAGAGTATTAATTTAAATGTGGAATGCATAGTTGTTGTCATGGTATCATGGGACATATGTCCCCTCCCACACTCAGGAGAGGGGTTAAGACTACTCAACATGAGCCTTAATTGCTAGTATGCCAGTGAGGGCACAATCCACTCTAAGGCCAGCTTGAATAATGTCTCCTACATAATGCCTTAATTCCGCTGTAGGGAATATTCCATCTTTGGGGAATGAACATACTCTGGTCAGGCTGGGGGAGGCTTGATGGTGATTGGGAGCAAGAGGAGAACATAAAAAAAAACATGTTAGTTTATTTTTATGCGTTATACTTTGTCATATTGCCTAAGTTATGATTACATTATTCTGATTTCATTTCTTAAATCATCAAGCAGCTTTTTCTAAAGTGATAATGTTAGCCTTCAATGCTTACCTTTTAAATGCCCAGAATTTCATGGAATGTTAGGATTTTTAATTCTTATTTTCGGTCTGTTCCTCATAAAATTTGTGGTTTTCTGAAAAATCTTGAGAATGAAAGTCACAAGATTATGACAGACATTTGAGTTTCATACTTCATATCCTTCAGAAAATGCGTGCTAATGCAAAACCCAATATTCTTGCGATGTTTAAGGATTATAAGAGCAATATTTAAAATATCTCTCTGATTTCTGGGCCTTTGTCCCCTCATCAGTTTTGACTTTGTCCAGAATTATTGAGCTGAGAGGTATGCTGCAACTGTATCCTACTGACTCAGTGGATACACATCAGTAATGTGAATTTCAGTTTTCTGCATGGTACGTGGTTTGTTTCCTCAGAGGCCAGCTATCTGCTAGAGAACCATCTTGGGCTAGCAAAGGAGATATTTCATCCAGATTTGCCCTTACTTTAAACTGTTTTTCAAGCTGGTTATTCATACAATAAATAGTCTGAGGATCCACTGTGCTGTAACTCCTAAATCTTGGCAGTTCAAGTTGCATATGGCAAAATGTAGTCATAATTAAACCTTACAGACTCTTTAGAACACTTACCATGCATTTCTAATGATAATTTGTAGATGAAGTAGTCATGTGAATTGATTACCAATAATCTGGAATTTACTAGTGCCTTTAACTTCAACTTTGTACATTAAACTTTGGATGTTTATCTATTTGACCTTGAAGTAAAACCTGATGCTTCATGGTTGTTAAGGTCAATGCATCAATTATTTGCCCAACATTTCATTTTGTTTAGGCACAACTTTTTTGTTTCAGTATGCCATCAAGGATATTCTGAAGTTCCCTGAAGAAATTAATTAATGTATTCATTTCACTGCCATCATAAACTAATTATAGTCCTAACACCATCTCATTATTTTGACTGCTAGACATCATGGTTTTGGACTTTCCTTGTTATGGCAGTGTGGCTGTTTGGGCATAATTAGTAACATTACTATATGTTTGTAGGTTGGGGGGCCACGGTGGTGCAGCGGTTAGCATTGCTGCCTCACAGCAAGAGGTTCTCTGGTTCGACCCTCGGCTGGGGTGCCTTCTGTGCAGAGTCTGCATGCCCTCCCTGTGATTGTGTGGGTTTCCTCCCACATCCCTAAGACATGCTGTAGGTGGATTGGACACTCTAAATTGGCCCTAGGTGTGAGTGTGTGCGTGCCTTCTGTGGAAGGTTGGGCAGCGGGCTGGCAACTTGACACCATAAAACTCCACTGTCAATCATGATCGGACAGGTGATCCACTGTGGCGACCCCTAACCAGGAAAAAGCCGAAAGAAGAAGAAGAAGACTATAGGTTTGTAGGTTCATAGGAGATTACTTGACTAACAACTTAAGAGCCCTTAAAAGCCAAGCCAATATAACCCAATTTTATCCAATAAATGGCCCCTAGGGGCAAGATGATGTGATGGATTTGTGCCTATGCCTTCAGTATCTTATACATTGCTCCTGTCCTGAGCATCTTACAGATTACCCCTCTAGATTCTGTTCTATGTAATCCTTCTGTGTACAACTTGATTTATAATACTTATGATGTTCACCTATCTTTTATACTATTCCCATAAATTATCCTGACTTTTAGCTATGTGAAGTTTTAAATGGGCATAAAAGTCACAGCTTCATCTTTGCAGGGGGGCAAACCCTCCCTATGTGGCAGACTTTGCCATGCCACATTCTTTTCTTAATCATACTAATCTGATGGTCACACAATTATGAAGAAAAAGGAAGTAGTAACTTTTAGGGAATTACTGATAATGTGTAAATGGAATCCACACCAGCGGTGGCTTTCTAAGTGAAACACCAGTTGAGGACTTGAACTTCATTGAATTTAAGTGAATGAACTGAAACTTCATTCACTTAAGAGTCACAAATCATAGGGCTGTATTCCTAATCCTGCAGCAATTATTTTCTGCTTGTTCACTGTCTTCATGTTACAGTAAGTCTGAGTTGCACTGCTTAGCAGCTTATGGGTTCATTATTGTCTTTTTTTTGCTGTCATGACTATTATTTCTACAGATTTCTTACCGTACTCCCTGATAAGACCCTGTAATTCTCCTTGATACTTTAGTTAGTTAGTTGGTTAGTTGGTTAGTTGGTTAGTTGGTTAGTTAGTTAGTTGGTTAGTTAGTTAGTTAGTTAGTTAGTTAGTTAGTTAGTTAGTTAGTTAGTTAGTTAGTTAGTTAGTTAGTTAGTTAGTTAATGTATGTATGTATGTATGCATGTTTATCACGATAGTGCACAGATCTGATATAACCAATTGCAGGCTTTGTCCAAGTTACAGTTTTCAACAGGAGAAGAACATATTTACTATACAAATAGAACAGATAAAATACAATGTGAGTACAGTATATGGATATTACATGATCATCACGCTGTTTAATATATTGACATTGTTACAGGACAGTAAGGGTCCACATCCACCCTTCACACATCCAGACTCAATATACCTGCATCTTTATAGTTACACCATATGACACAATGCCCTGCTCTAAAAGTATCCCTACCAAATACATGTCAAATATTTTCCTTATCTAATTTATCTTTTTTCCACTTTCTGCAATCTACCATATGCATTCCTTTTCTCTCTGAGCATGAGCATTATACTGTGCCTTCTGTATCACTGAGCAACTACGCACAGCTTCACAAGTCTCTCACCATCACACACATCCAGTATGCAACCTTTAGTTTCTCTACTACCCACTTTAGCATCCACCTACTTTCAAATACTACCACTGTGATTACAAAAACCCAAGTAACAACAAATATATACATTCAGAAAGTATACACTACCCCCAAAAGCTGTTATTCTAATAATATTTTCAGTTTATAAGAGCAGTATTTAAAATCTGTTCCTGATTTGGGACATTTTCTCAGCTGTAGCACCTTATGTTTGCATTTATTAACACTATCTCAACCTGTATTGTCAGTAATTCATTTTGAAGCTTCCAATGTACTCATTTTGTGTATCTGTTTTTATTTATTTGGTGTTTAAATGATTAAGTGATCAGTCAATCCATTTTTTTCAGACATGTCCCAGGTTACAAAATACAAAAATGATCCTATTTTGCAGAGGGACAAGAAATCATATCAAATATGTGTTATATGCAAAGATAACAAAGGTGTATAATTTAGTTAGGTATAAATCAATGACATACAACTGTGTGAAATTCAGTTTTAATAAAACTGAATTGTTACAACACACTGACATTGGAAGATGGCATTAAGGACAGGTGAGGTCAGTCATCATCATCCTTTTAACACTGACACTTAAAAAGTGGCAACTTCAGTACTAGGCATCTAGAAAATGCATTGTGTTTTGAATAATGGCTACTTGTATATTAAATCCACATGAATATCTTTACAGCAAACCATATGATTGCACAGCAGGTATACTGTACATACAATGGACTGTATCCAAGGCACAGCTGTTATATACCATGTAATATAGTCTGTTAAAATTATTTCACCCTTGGTCTACTCTTACAAATTCTTTACTTCCAGCTATGTGATGCTTTTCATATCTACTATCTTTATTCACCATGCAAGGAAATCTAAATGGATTATGAATGAGGTTTACTTTCTTGTAGAAATAAGAGCAGCTTTTAGAAAATGCGTGAATTTCAGGTAACATGCCCATATTATTACGCACTGGCATACCCAACTTCAGGAATACCTACACAACTGTACAAGTCTGTATATTCACTGCAATTTGCACAGCTGCTAATTTCCCATATTCCTGAAAAAGCAAACATAAGAAAACAGTCCCATTTCATTCACCCTTCTTGGGTGCAGTTCATATAATCAAATAATACATGTTGTCCACAAATCAAGAGAGAGGCTCTGCAGCCATGTGTATTTTGTTTACAGAAAATATTTCAGCTCTCAGGGGGATGACATATTCCAGTTGATCACAACAAAATCGCTACCATATCTAGTAACAATCCTCTGGCAGAACATCTAACAAAATAACTTCCTGTCTCTGTGACTTCCGTATGTGAATTTTAGTAAAATGTTTTTAAAAATCTGAAAACTATGAATTGCATTTAACTCAAACCACCTTACCACTGTGTTGTTCTGAACTGGGTATATTAATAATTGTTGGCATAATGGTTAAGCTATGTACTTTACAGACACAAGGCTCAGTGTTTGATTCTCACCTTTGAGAAATCAGCTAGGTTTAAAATGGCCCATAAAGGAAAAAATATCATAGGAGAAAACTACTAGGTAGTCCTCATGAAACAGCAGAACCCCCAAACTATTAATGAGTAAACCATATAAATTCAATGCATAACTAAAAATTCCTAGTAGGAGAGAACTTCCCCAGTCCCCCTTGCATGAGGAGTTATGCTGCCCCACAATCCACACATTACCCCCTCCCTTCTGTGGTTCCAACAGTTCATAGGTTTGCATTGTAGAAGATCCTAGAATTAAGATGTCATGTTCTAAGAGAATGGATGTGACATCTTGGCCATTAACAAAGCATAAATAGTGAGTAGATCAAGTTATATTCAACTATGTTAATCCATAATTACAGAAAGATAACCCCCATTAATGAAGATGGTTTAGCGAGTGGTTTCAGGAAGATTTAAATGATTATTTTTACATATGTAGACAAATAATGTAGTAATATTTGACATCCCTAGCACAGTTTCCTTGATTTTGTGTCACTTTTTTTGCCTGGTTTAGGAAAAAATATGTATTTACCATCAGCAGCACACCCTCTTCTATAGGCCAATACTGACAGACTTTATATATATGCGTGTGTGTGTGTGTGTGTGTGTGTGTGTGTGTGTGTGTGTGTGTGTGTGTGTGTGTGTGTGTGTGTGCGTGTATATTTATATGCACAAAGACACACACACACACACACACACAAATATATATATATATATATATATATATATATATATATATATATAATTAGAATGAATCACTCTGGAAATAAGGAACCTGAAAATACTGGACCCCATCTCAGTTTCAATTCATCAAGTGCAGGTAATACTCAGAATGCTGATTTTTTTTTTTTTTAGAAAGGTCAAGAAAGCAAAGGATAAAGGCAAATTGGTACACACCCCATACCTCAACCTGGATAAAGTTTTTGACACAATTCCCAATCAGCATAGTTAAAAAGCTAAACAAACTGTGAAGTAAACCCCTATGTCAGCCACTGGATTAACATCTGGCTCACAAATAGCATGCAAACGATGAAACATGGAAAGTGACCTACATGAAAGACTAGTCACCAGTGTAATCCCACAGGATTTTGTGCTGGGATCTCTCCTGTTTGGTGTCTACTTTCTGTAGAAATAGCCAATACTAAAATGGGATTGGCTGACTAAGTTTGTAGATGATGCAAGCTGGCAGCAGTCACTGAAGCCTCAAATAACTTAGCCATCCTACAGGAATATTTGTCTCAAATAAATAACAGTTGCCAAAATCATGGACTGAAACTAAATGGCAAAAATGCAATATTGTATCCTTTGGGAAGTCATCTGTCCCAAGGAACCACCGCATTGACAGTACACCCCTATGAAATGACACAATTGTTCAGGACTTGGCAACTTATTTGGACAGTGATGTAACTTTTGACCAACACATGTATATTGTTGTGAGAAAGTCCTTCTATGTTGTAGTCAAAAGTCAGGTTGTTATCAATCTGGGTGCCCAAAACCCTCACGATTGATTGCGTGCTTAGGATGTTGTTATTGATGTGATCATTTGTGGGGAAGTCACCCTCCCCAAAGGGGATGATGATGCATTTTTCGTGTTCAGCTTGAAGCCATGTTTCTGGCACCAGTCATTTGTTTGGGTTAGACCGTCTTGGAGGATGTCCACGTCACTAGGGGAATTGATGACAGTGCCCAGCTTATAGTTATCTGCAAACTTGGTCTGCCATAGTCTCCTGGTTTTGGCCTGTACCTCAGAAAAGTATATCCCGAGTAAGAGAGACCCCAAGACCGAATCCTTGGGTATGCCACTCGATACGGGTCTACTGCTTGAGGTGGCTTCCCGTGTTTTGACTAGGTGAGTTCTATCAGTGAGCCAGTTAGCTACCCATTGGGTAACATATGGATTGATGCCTAGTTGAGAGGGTTTGTCTATTACGCCTGAGTGGGGAATAGTGTCAAAAGCTTTGGTCAGGTCAAGGTAGGCGGTGTGCACTATCTTCCCCTCGTCCGTGGCTTTGCTGTTTCAAAAAAGTCAACCAAATTTAACAGACATGACTTCCCCTTGATGAAGCCAAACTGTGTTGGATCGAGTGTTTGGAGATTGTCAATGTCCTTATTAATGAGATCCATGATAATCCATTCCATGGTCTTGCAGATGAGGCTAGTTAGGTTGATGGGTGTATAATTTCCCGGATCGGTGTTCATTCCACCTTTGTGTAAAGGGATGACAGTGGCTGCCCTCCACTCAGCTGGGACAAAGCTGGTACTCAGGCTTTGGTTGAATAGGGTGCCTAATGGTGCTGCAATTCTTGCCTGCGTTCATGTAGGATGCAGCCTGAGATTTTATTAGGTTCCATAGAGGCTGTGTTTTTTGCCTTTGAGAGAGCAGTGATGACCTAGATATAAGGGGAAGGGGGGAGGTACTGGGAATGTCCTGATTTACAGATGGGGGGACAGAGGGGTGAAAAAATGCTGAATCTGTCAGCCAGCAAGTTTGCTATATCTACGGCATTTGTATATATGGTGTCCTTGACCATCAGTTCTGAACAGATCTGGATGCTACCTTTGAGATTATGTACATATGTGAAGAAGGCCTTATGATTGTCTCTAGTAGATGTGGACAATTTGGACTTGAAGTTTGCTTTGGAGGATTACACTAGTGGTCTTATTTGCTTGTTTAGGCTAAGGAGAGATTGCTTCCAATTGCGCACCTGCTCCTTTTTGGTCCTCGACAGCAATTTTTTTCTTTTGTTATACAGTTTTTTAGTGCAGATGTCCACCAGACAGGTTTACTCTTACTTGCAGAGGATGATTTAGTCCTGTCAGGTATTCCTGATTCCATCATCCATATAAATGTTCATATATTAATTTGCTATAGTTTTTGATACTGGTACCAGTTCCTAAAGAGGCAGCTGTGAAGCTGTTTATATCATCCCTCAGGAGACTGTAATCAGCTTTGGAGAAAATTTTTTGTTTGACCCTAGCTAGAGTGTTTAACACTGTTTAACAGTGTTATTAGTTGTACTGCTGATACTTGTAGTAGTAGCAGTAGTACTCTATTATTACTTTTGTATTATTGCTTGCTCACTCCCTTGTGCAGAAGATGCTGTGATTGCCTGATACATACTGGGGTTTTTGACTTGTGCTACTGTACTTATGTCTGATGCTTAGCACTGAGTAGCCCAGTCATGTTTTGTGGACGAATAGCTTTTCTTCTTCACAGTGTTGGATTGCAACACCTCATTTGTTTGTGACTACATATCTTTACATTTTTAGTTGTGGGATTCTATAGGTACACTTGATCAACTACTTTTTTTAGGATGATGGTGACTCTACCCTACATCCTTTGGGTTTATTTTGCAAGAAGCTGCTTTGGTTTGATGTGCAGTTTGCAAATATATCCAGGAAAATACTTTTGTTTCACTTAAAAGCTTCGTTGTTGGCGTGGTCTGTATATATTGCACATATCACTCATATAAGTTAAGGATGGCATTCCTGCACTAGTTATTCGATAGTCTGTTACTACTGATGTGCAGTACATAGACATAAGGTCGACGTTAATCTGCTCATTACAGGTTCATCACTCACCTTTGTTACTTCTGCTGAGAATGCATTTGTCTGGGGTTGCCTTAAGCCTGATGCTCATAGTAACCAGCAAGTGCATGGATAAGTAAAGCCTGGTAAGTTTGCATCGCCTGATGCTCATAGTAACCAGCCAGTGCATGGGTAAGTAAAGCCTGGTAAGTTTGCATCGCCTGATGCTCATAGTAACCAGCCAGTGCATGGGTAAGTAAAGCCTGGTAAGTTTGCATCGCCTGATGCTCATAGTAACCAGCAAGTGCATGGGTAAGTAAAGCCTGGTAAGTTTGCATGCATAACTTTGTATGGGCTTAGTTCCTTTTTTGTTTAATTATGTGGTGAGCATCTGTGCTATTTGCTGTTTCTTAGCCAGTGCCATAACATATTGTGCACACCTCTGCCTGCCATGATCACTCCCAGCTGCAGGTTCCTCATCTGCCTCTTTCATCTGTCTCTGCTGGAACTGCCAGTGGTGTTGAGAACTGTGTTCCTGCTCCTGTCGCTCCCTGCTTCCTGAGTATGACAGTATGAAAGGTGGCACAGACAGTATTTTGGCAGCGGTGGTGGGGAATACTGCAGGACACTTCCAGATGTATCTACACATCGAAGATATGACTTATGTAGGCCAAACATAGTCTATATTTCTAGTCTCTGTGTGTGTGTGTCCATTGTTGTATCTTTGTTGAGTGGGGTTGTGCGAGTTTCTCATGGAAGTCATGAGCCAAGGCTTCAGTGCATATGATGCATCACAATTATAGGTCCTTGTGGAAAGTCACCCTTTGAAAACCTTATATCCAGGTTACATGTGTGCCATATGTGGAAGTTGTGAAAAGCCATTGCTTATGAACACATTGTAGCTGGTTCCTTGTGCATTAAAGACCACCTGATAGTTGAAGGTGTGATAGCCTTTCCTGTTTATGTGCCTCCTTCCCAGTTTACCAGTCAGAGCTTTTATTTCAATATGGGTGCCATCTATGGTCCACAGTTATTAAGGAAAATGTGCTGAGCATAGACATTTTGCATGGTAGTAGCTCTCTCCTCTGGGATATATGGAAACCAGATATGCTCTCTGACATGTTACAGCAGTCAGCAGTGCATTGAGAGGAGTATTCTTGAGGCAGCGGTCTGTGACACCCCACAATGTCCCATGTGCATTTCTGAAAAATCTTGAGGCAGAGGTCTGTGACACTCCACTATGTCCCATATGCATCTCTGTAAAGTTCCTGTAGCTAGTATATGTAATGTTACACATACCTTAGTTTCCATTGGAATGGGTTATCCACAATACTCACATGGCCTCAGGTGAGGACAGCAGATATTCACTGTTTGTTCTTCAGTATACCTGTTCAGTCTGTAGTGATCTATTATTTCTTTTTCATGAAGTCCATCATAGGTAAAATGTGGTCTAAATATCGTGCACCTTCTAGGCTGAGGTCTAGCAGCAGAATCTTGTATGAGACCCTGTTGCAGACACAGATTTATAATGACTGCAGCACCCTCTAATATTCTTATAGTTTCCTCATGCCTGTATTGCAGCATGTCTTGGAATTCAGAGCTTAACTAAGTGTGATATGTAGGCACTTTATAGTGCCTTTTTTTAGGAAAAGAGATGAGGTTAAAACTACCACCAAAAAATTTCAGCAAAACACAAATTAAAGGTCATGCTGCTAAACACTAGGAGTTTAAACATGAAACTGCACTCATTGCAAGCATTTCCAACCCTGGAAAATGCTGACATCTGTGCAGTCACAGAAACCTGTCTCAAAGCTGCAGAGAGCACCCCAGCCTTACCTGGTTACTCATCCTATCATACATTCAGACCCCAAACTGTGACCAGTAAAGCCAAAGGAGGTGGGGTTTCAATATACATTAAAGACATACACACCTCCAGGCTGGTCAAACAGTATGATGCACAGGAGACACTTCAGGTGCAGTTAACCATTGACAAGACCCCTATTCAAATCATAGCTAGCTACCAGCCCCAAATCTGAATCAAGATGCTCAATCCTCCTATTTGGACCTGTTCAAGTCTATCAATTGTCAACCCTTTACCCTGATCCTGGGTGACTTTAACTTCCTAAACATAGACTGGAAGAACTACTCATGCCAGAACACAAATGCCCAGAGATTCTTTGATTTTATCAGTGCAAATGCCTTGGAACAGCTAGTCAATACCCCCACAAGGGGTGATAATTTCTTGGACTTAGTATTAACCAACATGAATAACCACTGTAGCATCCCTATAGTATCATCCTCCTTTGTAAGATCTGACCACAAAGCGGTCACTTTCAAAGTCACCATCTCCCCAACCC
>NC_056728.1:1946862273-1946869773 GCF_019279795.1 Protopterus annectens
TAAGGATCTATGATCTGTGCCCAATAGATAAGTAGAACATAGACACTGACCTCATTCTCAGCATCTAAGTATAGAGATTTGATGTCTTCTTTGTTGGTTGAGATGCCATACCCATGTAGTGAATTAAAAAATATATATATCAGACACAACACACAACACAACACAACAGGGATAAGGGGTTTCAAGATTATCTAATACTGGTCAGATAAAAAAAATATGCAGGCATCTGTGTTTAAATGTTAATAACAGAAAGACTCAGCTATTAGTAGTGCAAATAGGAGTATCAATGGTGCACTTTGGTAAGCACTCTGGTCAGTAATGACTGCAGAAAATACAACTCTAATGTATTTCTCAGTGGCTCAACCTGGTATTTAAGTAAGTTCTGAAGAAAAGAACAAGCAGTGCAGGTTTTGAATCAACATTAGGGACAGTTTGATTTTTATCAATAACAATAAATCTTTATTTGCTGTACTTTAGTCTGAACTATGTTTGAAATATAAAATGTGAATGTTGCAACACAAGTGTATGTAATGGGTGATAAACAAGATAACTGATCTGTGTCACCTGAAGCACTCATAGTAATGATTATAGTAAAGGCATACTTGTATGTGCATGATGTTACAAATAGTTCTTGCACTAAATTATGAGGCAATACAATTAACAACATAATGATTTGAGAAATATGGAAAGTTTAACAACATATTTATAGAAATATGTCTGAACATGGCTTTTGGAAAATAATACTTTTCATTACCACAATTGCTCAGAATCAGAATCAGAATCACATTTATTGGCAAAGTATGCATGCATACAAGGAATTTGACTCTGGTTTCAGTAACTCTCCAAGTATGAATTACATAAGTGACATACATACAGCTATTAAGAACAAGACAAACGGCATACATGCAACTATTTAGAACAAGACAAAAAGTAAATATACATATACATACAAGGTGCAAAGTGCAACTCAGTGCAAGAAATACTGAAATAAATTCTGAAAGAAACAAGTATTAACAACATGTAAACAACAGTGCAGAATCCTTTGAGGCTTGGGTAAAAGAATACCCCGACCTAAAAAGCTGAGTTAACCGTTTATGAACTTGATGGCCTGTGGAAAAAAATGTTCTTATATCTGCTTGCTTTGGTGCATATTAATCTATAACACCTGGCTGACGGTAATAGTTCAAAATGATGGTGGCCTGGATATGAAGGGTTGCTGATGATTTTCCCTACATTTTTCATGACTCTGGAATAGTACAGGTCCTGTAAGGAGGGCAAATTATCATCAGTGATATTTTTGGCAGGCCCGACTATTCGACGTAGCCTATTTTTGTCATGATTAGACAGAGATCCAAAAGATACTGTTATGGATGAACTGAGAACAGACTCAATGACTGCTGTATAGAACTGAATCAACAGTTCCTGTGGGAGGTTGAACTTCCTCAGCTGTCACGGAAAGCACATTCGCTGTTTTGCCTTTTTTATGATGGACCCTGCATTGGTCTTTCACTTCAAGTCCCAGGAGATTATAGATCCAAAATACTTGAGGAATTCCACAAGTGACACAACAGTACTAAATATAAAGATAATATTGTAGTACCACTCCTAAAGTCCACTGTCATTTCCACAGTTTTAAGAGTGTTCAGTTCCATATTATTCTAACTACACCAAACGGCCAGCTGCTCAACCTCCTGTCTGTATGCAGACTCATCACCATTCCTGATGACCCTGATGATAGCTGTATCATCTGCGTATGTAATAAGCTTGACAGGGGGGTCCTTAGAGGTGCAGTCATTAGTGTAGAGGGAGAATTGCAGTGAGGAGAGCACACATCCCTGGGGGGGCACCTGTATTGATCGTACGGTAGCTAGATGTACACTCCCCCAGTTTTAACTGCTGTTTCCTATTGGTTAGAAAACTGGTGATCCATAATCCATTGACAGGTGGAAACAGGAATGGAACTGATATATGCTATATAGAGCATCACCCCTATAAACTCTGCATGGCACCTTCTCAAATAAGTCTTATAACATTATTGCATCATGATGTCAGTGAAAAAAAAACATTGTAGTTGGCAAACAATGTAAGACATGTCAATATCTCATGGTAGTGTCATGGGTGAAGGGTCCAAATCTAGATATTTTGACATCTCTGTGAAAATAGGGATCCTTACTGTTAACCTTTTACTTGTAAAAAGGCACAACACTGAGAAATCTTCACAGTGATTTCCAATGCATTTTTTTGCTTGGCATCATCCTTCGTATGACTTTTGGCATTACTCAATGAGACTTAAAAGTAGTGGTCATCATTGAATTGCAGTTCACTTCCCAAGGCAAAATTTTAACAATTTATCTCACATGCATAAAGATTTAGCCATCAGTCGTACAAATGAGACTAGTGATGGTGTGCCTTAGTTAGCACTCTGGGCAATAATAAATGCAGGAAATATACCTCTCAAGTAACTTTCTCAGTGGCTCAATATCTTAATGCAGTAAGTTCTGAAGAAGAGCCCAACCGCTGCAGGGTTCAAATCCACAGTGGAGATTGTTTTAATTTAGGGGGAGAATAACATTTTGTCATTTTATTGTTTTTGTTAGCACTTGAACATGAAGCACAGTTTCCAATTACAAGATGAATGTTACAGTCCAAGTGTGCCTAATGGATGCAAAACAAGATAACTGTGATCTGTCTCAAGTGTGTTATTCATGCAATGACCATAGTGAAATTAAAGCAAACTTGCATGTGTATAATGTTACAAATAGTTCTTAAGCAAAAGTATGAGGCATTCTATTTAGCAACATTAGGGTTAGGGAAATTTGAAGAGGTCGGCAATTCAGATTTAAACATATATCTGAACATTGTGTCAGTGAAATAAGCTTTGTCATTACCTCAAGAATATATTGCACTGATGTACAATGTGTAGAACATTATGTCTTATAAACTCCTTATGGCCCCTTCCTTAATATGTTTTATAACATCAATGCATCATCCCTAGGATTCAATAAACTCCATGTAGGCTTCGCACAGAGCCTACATAGAGTTTTCATGGCTGTACGGTGGTGCACGATGTGCGGCAGTGTGTAATGCATATTAAGGAGGAGCAGTGCATCTCAGCTAGGTTTCGCACCATTAACAGTATTGCTGGCTGAAAACCTTGTAAGCGAACACAGATAGCAATTCGTTCTAAAAGAGAGAATCTAAGGTGCTCAGATTTGTGTGGAATACCACAATGATCACCAGAGCTTTGCGGATAGTTGTCATTCTGTTAGTGCAACACATCTGTAGAGACCAATTAAATGAGAGGACAAATAACCAGGAATAGGGACATAATTGACATAGATGTCACACAGGAATTTGTTAGAATTTAATACTCTCAACCTCTTAGAGCAAGAAATGTGGACAAAGCCATAAAAAAGAGGGGGCAAATGGCTTGAAATAAGGACAGATTTGTAATATTCCACTTCCAAACTTAGAAAGTTGATAGAATATATAGGTTGTACATTAGCATGAACTTTCTGAAGAGCATGAAGTCAGAAACTCAAATGTCAGTCAACGGTTTCTGACTGCACTCTGCAGTGACATGTCAATAATTTGCCAGAAAAAATGTTATGAGGAAAAGAACACAAATATGAGACAAAAAGTGCATGTTCTGCACAAATCAGGACAGCTGAGAGGAAAGCCCTCAAATGTATGTATTATTGAGTCATATCAATCCAGAGATAAGCTCAGTGACGTGGCAGAAAGTATCATACTTGTTAAGGAAAACATCTGAACATCCTGGGAATATCTAGACAGTTGAGAGGTATGAATGTGGAGTATATGGTCCAAACACAGTGCAGGACAGTGTACCTACACTGCAGAGTATTGTGATATCCCATTCCTGGCATTTTGTACTGAAGCTGTTTTAATGATCTGTAACAGATCATGGGACTGCCATGTAAAATGATCACTCATGGAAAGTGCATGCTGAATAGGGACACACAGATGAACTGTAGAAATGAATACAGAGAAAGAGGACAGATGAAACTCCTGCATGTACAGCAGAGAAAGGCATGTCAATGGAAGATGGTTGTAGCAGCAACACTAAGCATATATCTATATGGTGCAGTAAGGATTGCATAGTGAAAATGTGTTGCCTGTGACTGTCATACAAGGTGACATAACAATGGGTAGGATGAGTGTGTGAGATAAGAATCCTTACATGAATAATGCAGAGAACATCTTTCAGGGATATGACATAAAATTGGGGTAGGGTGCATACTGGGAAGCTATGCAAACTGTTATATCTGAATATGACTGTACTCTCAGCAGAGGTCTCCAGCAAGGTGGCCACAAGTAAAGGATCATGGTAAACATGACAAAAACAAACCACAATCATGGACAATATCACAATAATACCACCACTAATCCTATGCCTGTGACATAACATATGTGATGTGGATTGAAAACAGATGAGCATGCACACACACACCTGACAAATTTTATGATGCATCCACACTCTATGAGGGTAACCACGCACATTGTCTTGGTACTGTAATATCTACAGCACATGTTAGGAGGGACACTGCTAAACATTTTTGTGACAGTAAGGGCAATACAGGATAATTACCTTTTGTGCATGACATATATCTAATGCACAATCCACACTGTCATGAATGATATACATACCATTAATGTTGTCAAACACCTATGTATGCAGTGTGTGCATAAGGTGAACAGGTAGCACACATGCATCCGGTGTAATAGATCTCTAAGACCAAGAACACTGCATCAATGGGTCTAGACAATATCCCATGATGCCATCTAAATAACATGAAACATGACCTATCAGGGCCTCTGGAACTGCTGTTTAACTATAGCCTCCGAATATACTTCATGCCTCATGAATGGAGAACAGTAGCAATTATCCCTCTGCACAATGGTGGGCCATCAACAGACCCTGGAAACTACAGAACCATAAGTCTCACTAGTCTTATGTGTAAAGCTATGGAAAGAATTATCATGGAAATGATAAATAGTGATACAGTAAACCTCCAGACACTGGACCCAACCAATTTTGGTTTCATCAAGGGCAAGTCATGCCTACTCAACCTGGTGGACTTCTTAGGGAAGGTCACTAAAGTGATGGATAAGGGCAAAATGATTCACATTGCCTACACTGACAATGCCACAGCATTTGACACAATACCCCACTGGGGCATTGTTAAACTCAAGAGGTTAGGTACAACCCTGTATGTCACCCAGTACTTAGCCTACTAGTGCAGAGACAGGACCCAGGAAGTCAGAACTGGGGAGCCAATCTCTACAAAGAGGGCAGTCACAAGTGGAGTCCTTCAGAGATCAGTCCTTGGACTGCTCCTTTTTGGCTTTTACTTCTCTGAAGTCAAGACCAATGTCAATGGTCTCTGGCTGACTGAATTGGCAGACAACTGGAAATTAGGAGCTGTCATTGAATCCTACACTGACACAAAGGTTCTCCAGGAAGGGCTGACACAGAAAAGCAACTAGTATAAGTGCCATGAATTAAAACTAAATGCCAAGAAATGTATACTAGTATTCTTTGGGAAGTCATCCGCCCCTGTTAACTATCATATTGACAGCACACCCCTAAGAGTTGACCCAGTAGTCAGGAACTTAAGAACACACATAGTAATCTAGCCTTTGACCATCATGTGTCTATAGTAGTGAGGAAATCATTCTATGTTGTACAAATTATAAACAACAGTATGACATCTAAGTCCAAGGAAGTCATCGTTCCACTCTATTTGCATTCATCAGACCTATCACCAAATACAGTGCCCCCTTTGGTATGTACCTAACCAGTCATATCCAACAAGTGGAACGTCCACAGAGGTTCCTCACTAAAAGAATACAGAGCATACATAAAATGTTTTATGCAGACCGCCTCAAGACCCTATCCCTCTATTCTGTCTACTGGAGGCTTTTGAGGGGAGATCTATGCTTGGCATACAGGGCATTGTCAGACTTCACTCTAATGGACCTCCTGCATATCCACAAAACAAACAGCACCAGAATCACCTATTCTAAATCTTAAACCTTGGGTGTGATATAAATAGTACCTGCTGGAGAGACAGGTATGTATCCCAGAGATTACCCCATCTCTGGAGCAGGATCCCCATCTGTGTGAAGCAGAATTCCTCCCTAACCCAATTCAAGTGCAACTTGAACAATTGTATGTGGAACAGGAAATTGATCCCTGGTTTGGAAACTATATCTCTAATGGACACAGGCAACCTGTAAATGGTTGATCTCCCAGGCCCTTGCTTGTAAATGTTTCATCTCTCAAACTCCTGCTTATGCTTATCTAGGATAACCAAACTTGTCAGAGATTTGGGATGCATGGCTAGGCTTAAAAATGCCCTTGTGGTCATTAGCCTAGTAAATACCCATGCACCTATGAACCTATTGATGTTTTGCACCATCAAACAGTTGTGTATATTCCCCAGAAAGAATGCTTAGGTACGGCCAATAAGCTGTGTGACAGTGCACTGTGACAAAAGTGGAACATCTCTGTGACACATCACTGGAAAATGTGGAGGGACGTACATGAAGAAGGGTGCATTGTACACAGTTATTGGTGTGATGAAGGCTGGGAACCATGAAGTTATTATGTCCTCCACATACACAGTAGTTCTGCTATATTCAAGGGAGTAGTTAGCACTGTGGGAGGTTGGTATAATGGTTATGGTATTTGCCTTACAAACATAAGGTGCAGGGTTTGATTGTCACATGGGTTAATTGTCTAAGCTTAAAATGGCCCAGAAAGGCAGCTAGCCTAGTACTAATCTGTGAACTATGAACTATGAGCTATCTGTAACCACATGCTGGTGGATGTACCACTTACTCTGTACCCCTGGACACAGGTCACATATTTATTGGTCTGATTATAGGGTGTGATGTCCACATTATACGTGGGTGGTGTGTCTGTTTCTTGATTCAACAAATCTTTCCATTTCTCTTGTCAATGCAGGTGTTGTCATGACTGTGGCAACAGTCTCTGGTGTGCGTTGATATTGTCTGTATTATACTAAAATCACAGTTAAAGTCAATGATTGCCCACAGTCTATAGTCCTTCAGGCAGCTGTTTGGACACAGCATGTGTATGCCATCTGTGATGTCCATCACTTAACTAATGGGCAGAAAAGGGCCTAGCAGACACCCCTGGTGTACCAACCTGATCACTGGATCTGAGATATATTAGATATTTGTCATGTCACACATTTCAACATAGTGAGATGCCATATATGTCATACACTGGTTTACCAATTTGGTGATAAAGCTGTTCATGGCCACATATGACAGTGTTGTTTGAATACCTCATTGTGGATTTTCTTCAAATACCTTGACCTGTTCAAGTGCCCCAAGATGATACAGTTGTCATCATGTATGCCTTCAATAATCTCTTTGAGGATATCTATCAGATGTAACGGACATGATGTAGCAGTAACAACTCACACAGGTCTGTTGCACACACCTGGA